>NW_004797408.1:298514-301527 GCF_000002075.1 Aplysia californica | reverse complement strand
TCTCTCTCTCTCTCTTTCTCTCACTCTCTCTCTCTCTCTCTCTCTCTCTCTCTCTCTCTCTCACACACACACACACACACACACACACACACACTCGTGTAAATACACACTCACTCAAACACACCCGTATGCTTGGGGCACACCATTCAAAATAAACACGAACACATCTGCATGAGTCATGAATCTGGAAACCACAGACCTTTCTGACGCCTACCAGACTCCCATCAGACCTACGTGTTATTCAACAATAGAGCCGGTCTTGCACGAGTGGAGACTGGATCGTTATTTTACCCAATAAAGGGAGAGCGTTGGGAGGGACCTTTAGACTGAATGAGTTTCAATAACTCGACACAGCCGGCCGATCGCGGTCTGGTGAACTGGGTCAATGATGACCTCACGCGGAAAGGACAGTGTCAAATGTGTACTGTGTAAACTGAAGAGTATGTGCTTCGCCATAGTCGGGTAGGGTAACACTAAATGTGTACTGTGAAAATGGAGACGTATGTGCTTTGCCATAGTTAGGTATGCCAAGGGCAACAGGATTGCAGTTCAGTGTTAAATGTGAACGTTTGATCTGAATAGGCGTAGGTAGACACAATATACACAAAATAAGGCGAGGTTGTATAGATAAAAGGCTTTTTAAAAATTCCGTGACTGAGAAAAAACTCTCAACACTATTAGATCTATCTGCGAGTCACTTTGAGAGATGTGATTGTTATTTTTCTCGTTGTAGCAATCTAAATGATTCGTTACATGTGGAGATCACGTTCGGAAATTGTGATGTGTGCCTTACGTGAAAAAAACATTTCTGAGTAAACAGTGCCCTTGTATGTACTATAAGGGCATTCGGTGTGATGTGTACTGCATTTCTTTTCTTGCTTTCGACGTGTAAGCAATGCAGCATGCCGTTTGGAATATTTGAAACAGTTGTGGACAGCATCATTTGCTCACAAATTCAGATGAACGATGTATTGGGTACCATTGTGTATTGGTGTTTATGTTCTGATTGCTCTGCCTTTATTGTTCATGATTACAAAAGGTGAGAGAGTTTCCAAATTCTTTTGAATTACGTATTAGTGTCAAAACTAGTTTGATCTTTCAGATGTCATTGGGTAGTAGTACGGACTGCTACATTTGAGCAAGCTGTCTAACGTAGTAGTTTATACAAGGTACTTACTAACACCTGAATGTGGAAGGTATATTATCTACACTTGCTATTTACTAATGTTGACTGTTCTTAAGTGTCAGGGATTTTATTGTATGCGAAAAGTAAAATGTATGCAAATTAAGGAGCAGATCATAGTAGTTTTATTTTTACTAATGGGATAAAACCCTCGTCCTAGTCTGGTCAAAAACGGTAGGAGTTCCGCACAGGACCGGCTAACCCACGACACCTAACCCTAACCCTAACCCTAACCCAGATCCCAACCCTAACCCTAACCCAAACCCTAACCCTAACTCTTGTACAGTTTGCTCAGAGGACCTTGTCACGGTAAATGCCGGCCCTCTGCGGAACTCCTCCCGTCTTTGTACAAGAGCAAAACCTCAATGGTTCAACAGATAAAATTGCGTGTAATAACATATCAAAAATGGGCATTTGAAATCGAGGAGGAAATGGTTTTAAAATGCGCTAAAAGTTGTCAAAAAAGAGAAATTTATATCACGACCAAATCTGTTTATCTTATTTGCTTTGACGCGAGAATGTTTACGTAATTTGTACGGATTTTCCCGAAAATGAGGTACTCGTCATCGGTATGATATTAATGATAATAATAATATTAAGAATGCGTTTTCTCACACCCTCAATCGCCGCTTTTCAGTGGATGTTTTCTTACTGTGCAATTTCCCTCTAAAGAATTGCACCTTGGGCAATTGGCGTAACAAGGTGTGAATGGTATTCTGGCAGTTGCACAACATAAAAGGAACAATCAGATGTGACTGAAGGGCTCCAGGTGCACATTGCATGTCACTGATCTTACATGAGTGTAAAATCTTTTTGCAAAACATAGAAAGACTAGTCACAGTCTAGGAAGCTTAACGGGCAAAAACACAAACTTCGGTTAAGTCTCCAAGAGTTCCAATCTGCTGAATGTTTTTTGGTCTGAATAGAAAACTTTGCAGTCAAACAAAGTCATAGGGGCCTATAATGTCATTCGCGTGCGAATCGAGATCCAAAAGCCAGGAAACGATAACGAAAGGACGGATGGACAACGACTTTACTTGGTTGTTGTTATTCTTACTCTTGTCCATTTGGGACCACCAAGGAATCTTTAACTTTAACGTATGCAGCTTGCACACGGGACCTCCAAGACTGTTCGCCTTTATTCGAGATGGAACCGAGAGGAGGGGGCAAATTAGGGGAGGAGGTTGGGACAGAAAGTGGAGACGAAAGCAGACAACAGATCATTGTCAGAGAAGAGGAAAGGATGTGAAAGGTGAGGATTTTAGGGCAGAAAAGTTTCCGTCTCTATCCGGATTCAAACCCGGGACCTATTGAATGAGAGGCGAACACATTAACCTCTAAACCACGAGAACTCCGTCAGGCGCCTTCTATAATATTAATCTGCTACCAAAATTATCTCTTTACCACAGCCGAGTTAACGGTAACCTGTCTATATAAACAATTAAAACGGTTTATAACTAATCGGGATGGGCACACGCATAAGTGTGCGTGAACACTTGTCAATATTACAATTTAAGTGTCTATATAGATGGATAGATAAATCATATAATATATAATACATGTCTATTTATTCATTAGAGAGAGAGAGAGAGAGAGAGAGAGAGAGAGAGAGAGAGAGCAAGCTTTTCGAACCAGCCATAATATTCATTTCATAAGCATTGTCTCTCTGTGTTGCTTCGTACTACAGCAGCCGTTCCATTGTTTCCCCGCTTACTGTAACCCTACATATCTGGTTAAATTCACATAGACGTAACAAATACAGTAGCGTCCAAAAGAAACTTGAAATTCCAGAGAGAGAGAGAGAGAGAGAGAGAGAGAGAGAGAGAGAGA
>NW_004797408.1:283915-297298 GCF_000002075.1 Aplysia californica | reverse complement strand
GGGGGGGGTGTATAATCCCAAGATCTTTTGTCTGTTATTTCTATCAGTACTTGGAAGGTCACCGACAAGGAAGTTCGTTAACATCGATTTTGTATTACAATAATATTCTTCTTCTCAGTTTGTGGAAATGTCGGTAAAGCACATAAATTGTTTCAATTACGCCATACTCAGTAATTTGCCCTCTTCGTGGT
Organism: Aplysia californica; assembly: GCF_000002075.1. Classification (NCBI taxonomy): domain Eukaryota; kingdom Metazoa; phylum Mollusca; class Gastropoda; order Aplysiida; family Aplysiidae; genus Aplysia; species Aplysia californica. The sequence goes on along the minus strand of NW_004797408.1, from coordinate 297,107 downwards.
CAACTGCGTTAATTTCGCCAAAATCAGAAATATAATTTCTTATTGATACAAATTTCAACATTATTTTATTTTGAGTAAAAATAGATAAATTGCCAGCGAATGAAATCGTGTTTCGGGAAAAACATTATTAAAAGTCGACGGTGAGTTGTTCACATTTTGTTATAATGCCTGTTGTAAATTCGTCGCATGGCCACGAAGTCAATGATCAAATCTAGACTCGAGATACTCTTGACGTGAAACGGATGTAGATGAAAAAGGCCAACTTAATCCAGTCCATCACCAAAAGAACTTGCGTCAATGACCCTGATTCTGAACAACGCTATTGAAAATAATATGCCCGCCCGTCCAAACTTCCTTTTTTTTTTCCAAAAAAGCCTCTGCGTCTAAAATGTATCAAATTAGCATTACATTTTAAGTTGGCTTTTTGTGCATATACATTTGTGACATTGTAAGAACAGTCTTTTCTTTACTATAAATTTTCATTTGTTATCACTTTGCTAACCATACGAGAAAATGAACTTGTGATTAGATTAACACAAAGCCTGTGACAAAATGGAACACATTGGCGACGAGTAATCTGAAACAAATGTTTTAACTTAGTGCTCTAAAATCTATGTCTAGCGTGTACATTGATTTACAATAATTAAAATACTCTAGTTTAAACATAATATTCAAACAAATATTCATTTTTAGAACTTATCATCTGAAAGACGTCACAATAAGTCACTTTTGTACGGAGCAAGAGGTATTTCGCAATAAAATTATGTTATTGCGCAAAACTTACCTGGCAGTGATGTCTTAAACTTGACTTTGTACACAAGAGCATCATTGTGTTTCGTTAGCTGAATATTCCAACTTATTTGATGTGCCAGTAATTTAGGTAAATCATTCAACGATTGTTTAAGCTATTTGACTGGATAGAAACTGTGGGGGGTTCTTTTGGTGCTAGGCATCCACATTAACCACCAATCTCCGATTGCGATGAACCGGAGTCGGTGGAAGGCCAAGAACACACTCTTTACGGCCAAAATTCATTAACTCAGAACTATCCACACCATAGTCCAATCCTCGGACTATAGTATGTAAAAGTGGGAGGGGTAGGAGGCAGTCGAAGAAATAAATAATTTCCATTATGTGTTATATACAGTCGTACAAGCTTTAGTACGAAATATAATTTTAAAAACCCAAAAATTTTGTTTGCTTTACTATATTTCTGAGGTATTCAAAATTTGATATGAGATGGGACGAAAAGAAATGGAGAATACTCGTTAGCATTTTGTGCACGCACCCGCACCGTTAAGACTCTAGTTTTATTCACCCTCCTTAAAAAAGGTTAAACTCGTCTTCAATCCATGTCGTCGTGGCTACCCGCATGTAAGCTCAACAGAGAGTGGAGATTCCAAATGTGCGTAGTTGGCCTAATGAGCTCTAAATCAAGCCCTCCTTTGCACCTTAATCCCCCTTCCTCCACCCACCCCCCTCCCCCCTCTTCAGCTCCAACTTCCTTGTCTCCCGTCCTAAGCAGTACTAGTTTCATACCTGCAGTACACACGCCTCCCTATAATACAATAATCTCATTGCACAGTAAAGTCATGCCAAATCTGGGTTCTTCGCCTCAGTCTTTCTCACCGCTCATTATTGAACGGAAGAAATCAATAAATACCGGGTGCACCATGTCACTATGGTGCTTCTTTGAGATATTCTGCAGCATGCTGATGGATAATGGAAAGTGCGACCTAGTTCCACCTTTCACTTGTTTTTTTCCCTCTTTACTCTGCACATTTTTGGCTTACCACAGATTTTGAAATAGCACATAATTTGCATTCTTAAGCTGCGTAATCTAAGTGCGAAGTAAATGCTGTCATCTTTCCAAGGAGAAAGACAAATATTCATACAGTGAGTTGTTCTACATTTCAAAAAGGTTACAGGTAACAACTAGCAGAAGAAGATAGCCCATTCTTTTGTTGAAAATAAATATTAAAAAAAAATAAAATAATGCAAACGAAAATAACAACTTTGAATTCGGAAACAAACACTCATGATATATGTAAAAACTACAAACATGAGCCCCCCCCCCCTCCTTAAAAAACCCCCAAAAAACAAAACCAAAAAACAACAACAACAACAATAAACTAAGCAAAACAAAAGATATCACAAAAATATCCGTGTGCATGTGTACATTCGTATTTAACATATTTTTTCACCAGTAACCGATATCAAGAGTTGTAGACTAAGGTATTAGATCCAGTTCTTGCTTTGAAGTCTAAACTGTCGTTTATTGTGGAACCGGCTGAAGTGATTTGTCGTTACTTGGAGAAGATACGAGTCCGGTCCTCGTATGGGGAGGATTCTTACTAGCTGCTCCGTCTGTCTGCTAGGACATTGTATCCCTCCCATCCCCAGTCAGTCCTTATGTCGAAGTAGCCCGCAACTTAAGTGTGATAGCATGTGTAGATGGGGAAGTAAAATGGCTTGAAAAAAAATAATACCATTATACTCAGAGTACGATATAAGGGTCAGGCCCCCATTTATCACCATCCCAACTACCATAGTTGGTGTGGTCTTTCGGTCTTCTTAAAATACCAAATCTGACTCAAACGTCTTCTACTTCTACTCATATCTGCTGCAATGCTGTTAACAAAAGCCCAACAAAACAATCAAAACAGAAATAAACCAAACAATATTATCCGTACACATATTATTTTATGTCTTTAATTTGTCCTTGGCCCAACTTTGTCTCTTTTGCCCCATAGTCTTCAAGTGAGGATTAAAGGAAGAGCAAACTGTTCAGATCTTTATATCGATTCAAGTAAAACCAAGGCAAAGCTTAATGCTGTTTTCTATACAAGGCACTTGCCTCAGAAGTACAAGTATCAAAATAAGGAAAAAAAAGTATTCAGTACATTATAATAATGATAATAATACTGATGATGATAATAATAATATTTGAAAAAAAAATTAATAATAATTATTATTGTTGTTGTTGTTGCTGCTGTTGTTGATGTTGCAGTCTCAACTGTCTTTAACGCTGAAGGCGCATGCTCCTCCCCTCACCTCTTTGCCGGGACCCCTTTCTATTCCTAAACAACACACACACACACACACACACACACACACACACACACACACACACACACACACACACTCACACACGCACACACATACACATACACACACACATATATATATATATATATATATATATATATATAACATATATATGTGTATTATACACTCTCTCCCTCTCTCTATCTCTCTGTGTGTGTGTCTCTCTCTCTCTCTCTGTCTCTCACACACACAAAAGATACACACACAGACACACCCCTGCACACAAACACAAATATTCACGATTTACACACGTATATATACATACACACTTATATTTACATACACACTTATATTTACATACACACGCACACACTCGTACACACACACAAATACTTATACTTATACACTCTTGAATACGCACCACTACCCCCCCCCCCCTCTTCCCACACACACACAGACCTATTCTCACACACACACATATATATCCACACACGCACATACACGCTTAACCACAAAAACATTTACTCAGTCTCACTTGTATACACACTCAAACACACACACATACAAACAAATACACACACACACACACACACACACACACACACACACACACACACACACACACACACACACACACACAAACATAATTACTGAGAAAGAGAGAGAGATAGAGAGACAGACACACACACACACAGAGACAGACAGACAGACAAACAAGACATGCCCACGTAGATAGAGACAAAGAAGTATATTTAGTTAACCAAGTTAAAATATTCCATCAATCCAGGTTCCTGTTTCTATTGACACAAACGTGGCAACATCAGTAAAGACAAAATGTCAAGAAACATTAAACTACGTCAATTTCCTTTCACACGCGGTATATTATACATTATTATGTAGTTACTACCCGTAAGCCAGAATAAAATACGCCTCAGTATTCTCGACAGTACATTATTACAGTGATCAGAATAGGTAGAGCACCGATGCTTAGCTTTAACTATACACTGTTGTTGAGGAAATAATATAGACTGCCAAGCCTTGCAAAGAAAGCGTTGACGTGACTTAATTATTATGGAATTCTGGAAGAGCTAGAGTCCCCCTTATCCCTTTCCAGCATATCACCTCGACACGGGAAGACAAAGTATATAAATATATATACATATATACATATTCAAAACAATGCCACAAGACGAATAACAAGATCTAAAAAACGAGATAATGTCACTCCATTATTAAAAGAACTGCATTGGCTCCCTGTAAAAGAAAGAATAATGTTTAAAATCTGCATCATGTGTTTCAAATGTGTTAATAAAACAACTGCTTTTTATCGACAAGAACTTATCAGTATATATAAGTCAGGGAGAAACCTAAGATCATCAAACGATAACATCCTACTTGTGACACCTGTAAAATCATAATCATTTGGAGAGAGATCGTTCTCATATCTTGGTCCATTTATATGGAACAGATTACCCATGAAACTAAGACAAATAAAAACACTTGATAGCTTCAAAAGATATCTTAAACATTTTCTGCTCATACAGGCCTATCCTCATAAGCTTTTAACGTTACTTTTCATTATAGTTGTTCTGTTCCTATGTCTGGATGAAAATAGTCTCTCTCTCTCTCTCTCTGTGTGTGTGTGTGTGTGTGTGTGTGTATGTGTGTGTGTGTGTGAGTGTGTGTGTGTGTGTGAGTGTGTGTGTGTGTGTGTGTGTGTGTGTGTGTGTGTGTGTGTGTGTGTGTGTGGGTGTGACTGTGTGTGTATGTGTATGTGTGCTTTAATATATATTGCATGAGATGAAAGGAAGTAGTAAGAAAGGTTTTAGAAAAATGGGTATTCCAATGTAAAGCGCATTGAGCTACCTTTTTGGAAATGCGCTATATAAATGTTATATATTATTATATTATTATTTTATTATTATAAAAATTTTTTTAAAGCAAAACAAAACAAACAAAACCCCCCAGAAAAAAACAACCAAACAAAATAATTGTTGACATATCAAAATAAAGGACTTCTTCGCCAATGGTCGTTGATTCCGAATGTAGAGGCAACTGCAATTGGTAGATATATAGATAGATAGAAAGATAGATAGATAGATAGATAGATAGATAGATAGATAGATAGATAGATAGATAGAGATGGTGATATGGAATGATACACAAAGAGATAGAGATATAGAGAGATGCAATGATAGAGAAGGTAAATAGATAAAGAGAAGGAAGACACATATGGATTAATTAAACAGAGGGGGAAAGAGAAAGTCTGATGACAAGAGAGGTGGGGTAAAATGTTTTATTTATACCATAGATTGCCTGTTGTTGTTTTCCAGATGCTTCTGGAATAGTAAGTGAAAATCCTTGACTCGTGAAAGAAAAAGGAAGAGTAAGAATAAAGCGACACGAAAGTAGAAATTATATACTCAAATGTCGAATATATGTTTCTATTGCATGCTTGATGGATCAAGTCACCGCTTTGTTTGATTTACTGGAGAAAGAAGTTTACTCATTTATCCGAGATATTTATTCGATCAATTATTGCAGACGCGGCTATTAATCGCCCAGATAACAGCTGCGTAATTCGTCTAGTACAAATTGTAAAACCGCGAAAGAAACAAATACAAGCTGTATATTGAAAAAAACCCCCCAACCTTTTCAGTGTAAATACGAGTGTCTTACTGATATCGACCGTAGTCGGTCGGTGGTGTTATTGTAAGGCTCATACCTTTTGGAAGAAGATGTAGTTCGATTCTCGGTTCAGGAAGCTTTGTACGCTGCTTATGTTGTTTGTTTGTTTGTTGTTGTTGTTGTTGTTTTTTTTTTGGGGGGGGGGTTGGTGGGTTTTAAAAAATCGAGTATACCCGGCTGTCTTATAGAGTGTTGCATATTCCTCAACCCGGACTGTCCCGCCCTGAAATTCAGAATAGAATAAGACAACAGCATAAAATGATATTAAGGTTTGTCCATGTGATCGTTGCATGTTTACAATGCAGATGTTGGTTCTGGCTGCCATAACTAGCTCAATTCATATAAATAGATACAAACTTGGGAAGCCATTATAAATAGATAAAAACTACAAAATAAATACAATCACAGTTTTGTATAATTTACTTTTCGAACCAAGATTCTATGCGTCACTTTATCTGATATTAAATATTTTAATGGTGGTGGCTGGAGGGCGTCACGTCCTATAGTCTAGGCAACATCAAATGGACATCTTGTCGAACTTATTACACCGCAACAATGAAGGGTGTCGTTGTAGGAGCTTCACCAGAAATTTTCAATTGGGGGTGGGGGGGGGGGGTACAGTTTGTTCAAATCCAAAACCAGGGGTTAACAGAGCGCTAAATTTGAAACACTAATGGAAATATCACTGAGCACCCCCCAAAAAAAACATACAACAACAACCAAACAACCCCAGTGCAGGCTCATAGACAGACCCCCCCCCCCCCCCCCCCCCCCCCCGCCAATCCTTACACATACATTTTGGAGCCACCTGAATTTGAAAGTAGTAATATTGGAAGCATTATGTTTCTTTGTCATAATTTGTTGTTTTTCTTCTGGATTTTCATCCTCTTTAATCCATTTGAGCAGCGTAGTCTTGCCTTTTTTCGGGATTTTTTTATAAATTAAAAGAGACGACTCTATCAACTTCACAGGAGAAATAGTTCAGCAGTTTTAGGACAACAGTTTTTTGTGGGTGTAATTTAATTAAGCTAACCATGGTGATTAATAATTTTTTTAAAGTGCCAGCAAATTAAAACGTGTGCGATCTCAAAGACTGGGCAGATATGAAAGAAATGTTACACATAGTATATATTATTATCACAAATTAAGCTTAGTCATTCTAAATAAACATGCCATCACCCACTAGCTGCTGGACTGACAACAACTCAGTCTTACGGCAAATATAGGCAGTTCAAAAGAACAAAACAAAACCAAACCAAAAACAAACAACAAACAAAACAGATCTTACACTAAACTACCGCTCGTAATCTCATCAAAGAACCCCGCCCAATTTATAATTAAATACTAATGATAATATAAAACACCTCTTTATATTGGTTGCACGTGCACGAAAATCTAGCATTCAATTAGTTGGGATTTCTTTTTAGTTACAGGTGCATGCAAAAAATCAGAGCAATTCGTCTCTTAGATTCTGTGTCATGAGGTCGCCAAGTTGTGCATTTAGCGTTGACCAGATTATAACTTTCTCAAAAAAAAAAAAAATGGTTATCATTATTGTTTACAACTACACGCTTTTTTAGTACTCATGCCCCCAACCACTCGCTCTTTTCGCGCCCTCAGCGAAGCCTTTATCAAAATGTTTCTTTAACCCCTTAACTAACATAATATACAACTCTTGAAGAACTTCAAGAATGTGATTGGTGAACAACCACTGTATGTTCTATATTTGAAGCTGTACAAAACAGTCACCCATTGTTTTGAAGAACGGTTACCTTAGAAAGTTAGACATCTAAGGCTTCAAGGCTATAGAAACTCACGCCTCACGTCTTACGCCTAAGGCCTCACGCCTCATGCCTCACGGCCAGCCAGGCCATAAGGGCTCATGCGGTACGCCTCACTCCAATTCAAGATGGAATCATCGAACGAAGAAGATTTGCTGATTTTGTTGTTCCTCAGATGAAGGAAGCGAAAGAGACGGAGTATAATAATATAGGGCCGAGAGCATTTTAGCTCAGAGAATCGAGAGGAGAATTTAACCGGGCATTCCAGCTTCTCGTGGACAATCCTGATGAAGAATTCTTTTACAGTCAGCATCTTGGAAAGGTTTTCCCAAACTTGTGCCCTTTGATCTTTGTCTTAGTAGTCAGGATCACATGGGTCCCAGAGCGGAGGCCTTGCTCGGGCAAACTCGATTAATCTTTCTTTGTAATCATCCATCCTGACCAGAAAATAATAATTGCACTCTGTTGACAACGGAATTTGGCCTGTGTTTAGCTCTACCGGGGGTGGGGTGGGGGTGGGGGGGGCGCTCTGATATCCAGTCTGTCCACGACTCACGTCTCCAAAAAAGTGAACATGTTCAATTCTTTTTTCTTTTCCCTTACCCATTTATATGAGAGTGACGCCATCTGATTAGCAGAAACAAAGTGCATATGATAGAGTCCAATAGTGTGTTATATGAATACTTAAAATAACAAGTAACTGTAACAGCAGATAGAGATTTCAGGATTATAGATTTAAGTCGTTGATCTGAGAGCAGTGATGATTTTAGACCCAATGGTAGTGATGAGTGATGATGTGGGGTTGCGTTTAAGTAATGTTAGCGTTAGCCCTATCTTCCTATGCTCCAGTGAGTCACGAAGGACGTAGGCACCCTCTATCCCGTTCCCTATTGGAACCATCTTTACGGTAACCGTGAAGTTCCGAAATGGTGGGCACATATTCACCTCTAGGCTCACGTGTGAGCCGTGACCTGTGAAGTGTGAGGCGTGAGCAGAGGTCTATGGCCCATCCCAAGTAAGATTACGTCAGTACATTTTTCCGCTCACGCGTTTAGGCGTGAGACACGCGCGTGAGACCTGAGGGGTGAGTTTCTATGGCCCGGAAGCCTAAGAGACTATTATTGTAATAAAATAAACAAATGGAAGGTGGGACGTTGGTTGAAAGCAGTCGCTTGTACAGGCGGTTGTTTTAGACCACGACTTGGTACTTGGATCTTGAACATCAGAGTAGCACTTCGTTTCTCTTACTCTATTGTTGCTGAGAGCTGATTTTACTTTTTCTCAGCAGTATAAGATAAGATAGGATAAAATAGATCAGATACATCTTTATTGTCCAGTTCCGGGCTCACTGATTTGATGTTTGACCACGTTTAAGTATACACACACAGTTTTTATGATGTTGCTATGCAGGCTCTTTCTCAAACTGAAGTACAAAGAGCTCCAAGTGTACATAAATCTGAACTAAAAAAAACAACCCCAAAATAATGTAAACAAAAACAAAACAGCAGCATCAGTTTCACAGAAGAAAGTGACAGGAGCAAAAATATAAACCATCCACAGTCGCTAATCCTCCCCCTTCTGCCCCCCTCCAAATGCACAACCTTTGGTCTTGCCACAACATCTCAGTTCTTATAAAAAGAAGAATATTCGCATGGTCTTCTAGTGCGGGGATGAGGAAAGACAAACAGGTAGAATCAGTAGGAGAAAAGTAAAGTGGTAGCAGCAACGAGTGGCGACTTCTGACCACCGTCCTATTATATCCCACAACAACAATAACAATTGTAATAACAAAAAAATTATTTGAGCATCACAGCAGAAGCGATACCCAAAATGAACAACAAAAATGTCACATTAACAAAATAACTAACCAAAAACAAAATGAAGATTCCTTTTTACGTGTCTTTGGATTAAAACAAAAATAAGCCAACCATGTTGTGGTGAAGCATGGCAAATAGATAATTTTAGATGCTATTAATATACATTGTTTGCGCATTTATCGCCACACGTGATAGAAAATATCTTGAAAAAATGCTTCCTTGTTGCTTCCCGATATAGCATGTTCTGCACAGACGTCAGGAGACACAGAGAGAGAGAGAGAGAGAGAGAGAGTGAGAGAGAGAGAGAGAAAGAGAGAAGGAAAGAAAGAAAGAGACTGCCGGCAAACTGAGACATGTTATGAGAGAGTTGTCGATGGGATCAATGTGCTCATCTCCAGCACGCTTCCATAGCTGGCTATCTACGTCACTGTAGCAACTAGAAATGCTATTTTTAACACAACCTTGGCTTGCCATGTGGGTCTATTCGTGATTTCTAGAAAACAAGCTGTCAGAGTGGGGCAAGAGGTCGTCAGAATGAATATTTTTGTTCACTGAGACACAGGTTGTAAGAGCCTGCAAAGGGCTTTTGAAAAAAAAAATCCACCTAGTTCTCCTATTTAATTCCATGGTATGCGTGTAAAACAAGTCAGGGATTTTTATATGAATCCATTTCGCGGAAAGAGTAAGTTTATTGGTTGCTGACGGTGATTTGGGGGGGGGGGGGTGGAGGGGGATGAGAATCTGGATGGGGATGAAGGAGGTTATAGAAAGAAGTGGGAACGGAGGTTGACTACTTTTGTGCCTTATTGAGTTTTTACTTGTATGAAAATGGACACCGTTTGCATTGTTTCTGTTTCTTTTTTGGTACAATTTCTGAGGAATAGTATTACTAAAAATGCTTTATATATTCTTTTCTTTATACACTCTTCGACACAATTTAGTTCATTTAGAAGGCGGGCGTCCAACCTTGTCTGTCAGGACCAACCTGGGCTGACACGGTAAACGTACAACATCCCAGCAGAGAGACTAAGATACCCCTTAACATTTGCTCTAATCTAGAACTAAACTTGAGTCTCTTGTGTGCGACAGTGAAGCACCAAACTGCTACACTACAGACTCTGGTACCAAGTAAACATAATAGTACATTTACAAACTGAAAAAGTAGAGCATTGATTAATCTGCGGCTGAGTAAAAAAGATACTAGGCATGATGGGAAAGTCAATTTGATATGGCTGGTTGCAAAGCGTGTATCGATAATTGGTTAAAATTAGCCGATCTTGCCCTGCCCCCTCCCCCCGCCCTTCTCTGACGTTAGTAAGCTCACGCACGACTCTCGGCTCTATAAAGATCGGGCGTGCGGCCGTGAGCTCTCATTCTCAAAGACGTCACAGAGCGCGGTTTGAACTGAATCAACACTCACGTCCGCACGCACAGATCTGAATCCTTGCTGATCTTGAGAGAAAGTAAAAGCTGTTTTCTTTACAGAAAACGAGAAAGCCGAGGTACCTGCGCTTTTCTATTCTTTTCAGCGGGTTTATTCTTTCAAACGTAGATATAATGAAGTCTTAACATTTTTTTGTGAAGTTTAGGTTAATAAAAGTAACAGCATGTTATGAAACTGACAATGAAGAAATCAGGAAATTTATCCACGAGTTTTTCTTTATTTCATTTTCCTATTAGAAAGTCTTATTTAATTTTGCAACTCTAAACATCTTGTTTTCTGTTTTGTTATTAAATGTGTCCTGTATTACTTTTTCGACTACCTTTTTTTTTACATGTTCAAGAAGGAAATCCGTGAGATTGTCCGTTTTGCTGGTAAAACTTTTTTTTTCATTTGCTTTGACTTTGTTTGAAAACGGTTGAATAATTAAGAAGGTTATTTTTGTAATTCTTTTAATCAACCAAGTACTTCTACCAGCTGCTCGCCAAACAAAACCCGTTTTGTTGATTTAATTTGTCAAAGCAAGTGTATAAATTTATGATATTATTTTACTTTGTTATTTTTCTCTAGAGACATTTTCTAATTCATTTCACTATCACAGGACACATGGATCTTCTTGGCTGTGTTCTGGCCTTGGGTCTGGCCGTTGTGCTACCCAGCAGTATCCTCGGAAACCTCCCGTCTTCCCTCGTTACACTAGACACGTCTCTGGGCCAAGTGAGCGGCGTGAGGAAACCAGCCGGCAACAACACTTACGTCGACGTTTTCTACAGCATTCCTTTTGCCCAACCACCTCTTGGAGAGCTGAGGTTCAAATCTCCTGTCCCCGCAGATCCATGGAATGGAGTTCTTGACGGCACAAAAATGCCGGACGCCTGCTGGCAAGCGCTTGACACGGCTTTTGACCGTTTTTGGGGGGTGGAGATGTGGAACCCGAACACTCCGCGCAGCGAGGACTGCCTTTACCTGAATGTGTACCTCCCCAACAGAGGAAAGAGCTCTGCTCCAAGTAAACCCAAGCCAATCATGATCTGGATCTATGGAGGTGGCTTCTGGGCTGGTTCAGCAACCCTTGGCGTTTATGATGCGACTTACCTCGCTGCCAGAAATGACGTCATTGTCGTCTCTATTGCGTACAGAATCGGGCCTCTAGGTTTCCTCTACTTAGGCAACGACGATGTTCCTGGAAATGCAGGACTTTTTGACCAGGGCATGGCTATGAAGTGGGTCAGAGACAATGCAGAGAGACTAGGGGGTTCCCCTGATGACATCACCCTTTTTGGAGAAAGCGCTGGGGCTGTTAGTGTCGGACTCCATATGTTCTCTCCTGAGACTAGAGATCTGTTCAGCTACGCCATCATGGAAAGCTCTGCCCCAATAGCGAATTGGGCCGTTCAGGCGAATGATAAGGCAAAAGCCAGATCCTTGGGGCTAGCAGCATCTGTATCGTGTGACGGTAAAGCGTCTGAGGATGAACTCATGCAGTGTTTGAGGAAGGCAGATCCCGAGGTTCTTTCAAATAACCAGTGGGATTTTGTTGAGAAATACTTTGACACAACCTTCGCTCCTGTAGTGGACGGGAAATTTATACCTGACCATCCCGTCTCGATGCTCGCTCGTGGGGACATCAAACGAACAAGCGTCATTCTGGGGATGAACAAAAACGAGGGCATTTATTTCGACCTCTACGGCTTCATCAAAGACTTCCCTCTCGAGGGTAACGGTCAAATAGATCAAATACAATTTGACAACATCTTGCCTAAAATCGTAGATGACCCTAACAAGATTCAGCAAGTAAAAAACGAGTACTTTAAGGACCTTTCCCTTTCGTATGCTGAAATCGTTGACGCTGTCTCCGGTGATGTCCTCTTCAAGTGTCCTCTAATCGACTTCGGTCAGGCGTATTCAAACTTGGGAGGAGAGGTGTACATGTACAGCTTCGAGCATCGAGTAGCAGACAATCCCTGGCCCGAATGGTTTGGCGTTGCGCATGGTTACGAAATTGAGATTGTCTTTGGTCTTCCTCTGGCACCCAACTCACTCTCGCCTTCAGACGAAAAGACCCTTAGTGTTGAGGTCATGAAGCTGTGGACCACATTCGCCCGCACGGGGTGAGTATATTATTATTATTATTATTATTATTATTATTATTATTATTATTATTATTATTATGGCAACACTACTTCATACCACTGTTTGCGTTTTTGTTTGAGAGTAAACCAATTATTCAACACACCCTGCCCCTTAAATTGTAGTTTGTGTTTAGATGGTGACCTTTAGCCATCCATCTGTCGCCGATTTTGTCTATATGCATGTCTGTTTGGATAGCTGTCTGTCCGTTTTCTTCTTCTCTCTCTTTCTTTATCCCTTTGATCTCTTCTCTCTTTTCCTCTTGCCCCTCCCCCCTCCTCTCTCTC
>NW_004797408.1:278863-282149 GCF_000002075.1 Aplysia californica | reverse complement strand
AGAAGAAGGAGAAGGAGAAGAAGAAGAAGAAGAAGAAGAAGAAGAAGAAGAAGAAGAAGAAGAAGAAGAAGAAGAAGAAGAAGAAGAAGAAGAAGAAAAAGGAGGAGGAGGAGGAGGAGGAAGAGGAGAAAGAGGAGGAAGAGGAGGAAGTGGAGGAAAAGGAGGAAGAGGAGGAAGAGGAAGAATAGGAAAAAGAGGAGAAGGAGGAGGAAGAGGAAAAAGAGGAGGAAGAAGAGAAAGAAGAATTGTTTATAACGCTCATTCTCCACACAATATAGCTTTAGCGGCTTTACATTACCTCTATCTTAACACCAAACACAAGTGAATGTGCATGCACACGTACGTTCTTTAGATAAACGATAACACAGCAGCAGACATTAATACTATCATAGAACAGCCGATGGCGGTATACACATCACATTATCAATAAGAGTGCTATGAATAAGAAGGACTAAGTATAAAGATAGCATGTAACATATGTTTTTAAATGAGGGTAGGACATGAAATGATGTCTTTTTGAGCTATATGCACTTTCGAACATTACCGATTTCTTTCGAAAGCGGGGCGCTTGAGTAAATTGTGTGTGCATGAGCCAGAGTGAAGAAAAAAGAAGGAAAGAAAAAAGAAGAAGAAGTCGAGACACTCAAGTCAATATCAAACTTATGCGCAAGAAAGAAGGTAGACGTTCTTAATGCTATGTAATTGTGTCTCTTACGTACGTAATCCTCTTAAGCGATTTAGTGCAATCTCTGTTGTTAGTGTTAAATGCAGACGAAGAAAAGCGAGCTGAAGGCAAGATTCAGTTCACAGTTTAAGCATAATGTAAGACCACGGGATATGAAGACAGGACAATTTCTGAGAATCAATGCGCAAATCGTTCCTGTCCGTACTTCTAAGACGCTACCTTCAACGTCTAGATCGTAATCGGTTCATTTTTTTCAAATACCAAAGTTGACAGTTAAACTATCACTTGTTGGAGATTGCTTCTGGCCTATCCCTGAACGGAAAGGTTAAACAGAATTTGTATCATAGAGATGTATTATAGTGTCCTAGACTACGCACTTTGACGTAACTCCATTTCAATATGGTGCGCAGCAATTGAATCAATTTAGAGCCAACTGAAAGGCAAGGGAGGAACAGGGTGCCGAGCTCATTCAACTATAGACACAAAATTGGTGTTTTGCGTACCCTTTATTTGGTCGCCCATGGTATGCACCCTTGAAACGAAGTTTTTATAGAGAGTAAAGAGCAGTGGCCATGACCGTGCAAGGTCTACGATACTTTGATATAAGTTCATGATTTGCTCTTTCTTTGCACAGAGAATTTGTCCAAGTCATGACGTAAAACTCAATATTTCCTCTCGTAATTAGGTGCAAATAACGTCATTAATGATACTTGTGGATTCTGAACTCTACGTCAGTGTCAAACGAGGAAAAAGAATCAACAACAGCGTGTTTGTCGAGAATGATGGATTAGGGAGGGGTTAGTGCTAGATTGCAAATGCTGTACGGCAACATAAGATAATAATATGACTGCACTCGCACTCTCATACATAGACTACAGAAACGTTGAACATCCACCTTCTCCCCTAAACACGCACACACACACACACGCACACACAAACAAACACACACACACATACGCACAGAGACACAAACACATACATACACACACTTACACACACACACACGCAGACATACACTGACACACGAAGATAATGATGATGGTAATGCTGGCATGTGTTAGGCCATAATGTTGATATTAGTTTTTAAACATTCCTGACGACGCCCTAAGATAGTGAACCGTTGAATGTATAAACAAATTGGGAAAATTTTACGAGTCACCGATGGTTTTTTTTGTGTCTTTTGTCTTTTTGTAGTCTGCGATGGTGATGCTACTGAAATTTTCGTGAATATTTCACTTATCATATCTGCTATAATTTGTATATTATATTGTTTTTCAAAATATATTTTCAGGTCAAGAGTGATATTACACTGTGATATAATGACGGAATAGAGCCATTGTGCCTGCAACCAAAGCCTTATGGACAAGACAGCTGCCGTCCGCTTACAGCTTCAGTTCATTCCCAATTTTAACTAATAACACAACTTCTTTGCGAGTATTCAGTTTGGTCATAAGGTTATCTGTACTGAAACTTTGTCTTTAATTGTGACTTTTTCCCGCGAAGAATTCAGGCCCAAGTGCCTTTTTTTATATGAAGCACTTTGATTGCGGGCTGAACAGTAGGCCTGACTTCATCTTTCCAAGATATAGCTACATCGCAGCGTCTGTGATGACAGGACACGGCAATATTAGATCTATTATTATTATTATTATCATTATTATCATTATTATTATTATTATTATTATTATTATTATTATTATTATTATTATGATGATGATGATGATGATGAAAATATGATGAGGATGAAGATATGATGATGATGATGATGATGATGATGATGATGATGATGATGATGATGATGATGACGATGATGATGATGATGATGATGATGATGATGATGATGATGATGGTTAAAACCACAAAGTGCTTTTGGTTATCGCAGCATTCAGCACATTCACCTAATATTTCCAAAGCGACGCCTTTTTTCTAGTCTGTACTCTAGTGTCACTTCTATGTTTTGTGTTTAAGCTTTGCCCATGCTGGTAGACCTGACTTTTGGGTACTGCGACGTAGGCGTAAATGTTTTTTGGACAAGCGGGGTCAAACTAATGATGTTTTGTACCTTGCAGAATATGTTGTTAACAATTGACCTTCACGGCTCATTATTGGAAGGACTGCAGAGGAGCTATCACTTTGATCGTTGTTCGTTAATTTTTGACTACCACGGTGAACTAAAAAAAAAAAAAAAGTTTAATAAAATTTATAAACAAAAAAAAGTACTGCTAGATTCAACACATTATATGATTCTTTAACTGAGCTTACTCCAAATTATCTAGGCATAACACCTCGGGAACGAAAAGCTATTAAAAAAATTCTGATAACACTGAAACCCTTACCATAAACCTTGCCCTATCCCTCAACTTGAACCTATCGGTACTTTTAACACAAATCCCAAACAAAATCTGCTACTTAAATATAGAGCACTGGCAACAGAGACGTCTACCAGACTCAGATTGTGTTGGCTTGGGTTAGGCCAGTAGAAAATAAAGGTATCCGTACGTCTTAAGTTTAATAATTAACTATTGGGTTCTCGGTGTAGGAGGCAAGGTTGCATAGCGATAGCTCAACCGCGGTGCGCCCCGATAATTCACTCGAGAGTTC
>NW_004797408.1:268863-273863 GCF_000002075.1 Aplysia californica | reverse complement strand
GTTTCGACTGACGTTCATAACTTGTTTTTGATGAGCTTATTTTCATGTTGGATTTCTAACAGGTGTTGTTGAGTTTCGCCCCTGCAGGTGTGGATTAAAGAAAACACCTGCCGTGAACAAACATGCCTTATAATTTTTCCATCTTGGAAGACGGAGGAGCTTCTGCATCAGCAGGAACTATGAAGGACAGCGGACAAAGCCGAAAGGACTCTTCTGACCCGAAACCTTCTCTGTCGAACAAGTCTCTCCGGATTGCGTCGTGGAATGTTCGCACCATGTATGAAGCAGGAAAGAGTTCTCAAGTGACACAAGAGATGTAAAGATACAGGCTGCACATACTAGGAGTCAGCGAAACCCACTGGATACAGTCTGGACAGAAGCAGCTCAGCTCGGGGGAATAAAATTAATATTATATTCTGGGAGGGAAGACAAGCACCATGCGGAGGGAGTTGGAATTATTTTGAGTAAGTATGCACAGAAGTTACTTCGATGATGGGGACCACACGGGGAGAGGATCATCAAGGTTTCTTTCCCTGCCTGAAGTAAGAGCATCAACATGAACATAGTACAGATCTACGAAGCTTCGAATGATGACAAGGATGCTTTTTACAGCCGGCTCCAGAGGGCCATCGACAAACTGCCAAGGAAAGATCTCAACATCATAATGGGAGATGCTAATGCCAAGATTGGTCAGGACAACGTAGGTTACGAGGGAATCATGGGACAACATGGCGTGGGACAAATGAATGAGAACGGTGAGCGATTTGCAAATCTCTGTGCTTTCAACAGTCTTGCCATCTGAGGCTCTGTTTTTCCCCATAAGAGGATCCACAAGGCTACTTGGGTATCACCGGATGGAGTGACGGAGAACCAGATTGATCATTTGTATCTCTCGTAGGTTCAGGCGTTCACTGGAAGATGTCAAAGTACAGAGAGGGGCAGACGTTGGATCGGATCATCATCTGCTGTTAGCAAAACTCAAGCTTCGTCTCAAAAAGCATGGAACCAGAACAGGAATCAAAAGAATGAAGTTCCAAGTAAGTCTTTTAGATGGACACAAGAAACAAGAGTTTCAACTGCAGTTGAAGAACAGATTTCAACCCTTGGCGGATCTTGGTGAGGAAGACATGGAGGTGGATACACACTGGACCAAGGTTAAAGAAGTCTTTACATCAACATGCCAAGAAGTACTCGGAGTGAAGAAATGGGAGCACAAGGAATGGATTAGCCAACACTCATTAGATTTAATTAGGATAAGAAGACAGCTGAAGGCAGAAGCGAATGCAAGTAGAACAAGAGGATCAAGAGCGGATGCATTGGAGAAGTACAGGACAACTGCTAAAGATGTAAAAAATTTACTAAGAAAAGACAAGGAGGAATTCATGAACAGGCTAGCGGAGAAGGCAGAGGAAGCAGCGATAGGAGGGCACATGCGAATCCTTTACCAGACCACAAGGACACTTTCTGGAAAATACGGGAAACCTGAAGTACCAGTAAAGGACCAATAGGTTTTGGAAAGGAAGCTCAGTCCAAACGATGGGTAGAGCATTTTAACCGTCTCCTGAACAGACCACCACCGAGTAACCCACCAAACATCCTGTCAGATAGAAATGAGTTACCAATCTGCTGTGATGCTCCTTCAAAACAAGAGATTCTGGATGCCAATAAGAAGCTGAACAAAGTTAAAGCGGCCGGTCCCGACCAGATTCCACCTGAAGCCCTAAAAGCAGATGCCAATGTGACGGCATACATCCTCCTCCCACTGTTTACCAGGATCTGGAATGAGAGCAAGTTCCCAAAGAATTTGAAAGAAGGACACCTCGTGAAGCTTCCAAAAAAGGGGGATCTCAGCAACTGCAGCAACTACAGAGGGATCACTCTTCTCTCAATACCAGGTAAGGTCTTCAACAGAATCATTCTGGAGAGAATCAAGACAGCAACGGATCCTAGACTACGGGATGAACAGGGTGGTTTCCGGAAAAATCGCTCAACCACCGACATGATTGCCACTCTGAGGATCATTGTGGAAAAGTCCCTGGAGTGGAACTCCCGCTGATCGTCAACTTCCTTGACTATGAGAAGACTTTTGACAGTGTAGACCGAGCAACACTATGGAAGATACTGAGACACCACGGAATCCTACAGAAGTTGGTGAACCTCAATAAGAGTATGTACGAAAAGACAAGTTGCAGGGTTGTACATGATGGCCAGCTCACTGACAACTTTGACATCAAGACTGGTGTGAGACATGGATGTTTATTATCACCGTTCCTCTTCATATTGGCAGTTGACTGGCAGATGAAGGAAACCACCAGAGGACACAGAAACGGTATACAGTGGACACCATGGACACAGTTGGACGATCTGGACTTTGCAGATGACTTGGCGCTTCTGTCACACTATCAGGAACAGATGCAAGCAAAGACGACAATTTTAAACAGCCTATCCGAGTCTGTTAGATTGAGGATCCACCCCGGAAAGTCGAAAGTCCTAAGGATAGATGCACGGCGAAAGGGGCAGGTCAAAGTACAAGGAAATGCACTAGAAGACGTCGAATCCTTTTGCTATCTTGGGAGTATAATTGACAGAGAGGGAGGAACAGGCGCTGAAATAAAGTCCCGCAATGGAATGGCTATTTATTTCTTTGTGCAGGATTTGGGGGACCAGGGATATCTCATTACGAACAAAGCTTAGAATTTTCAACTCAAATGTGAAGTCAGTCTTGTTGTATGGATGTGAGACGTGGAACGCATCCCATATGTGCATAAAGAGGATCCAGGTTTTCTTGAAAAAGTGTCTGAGGAGTCTGCTGAGGATCAAATGGACAGACAGGATCACCAACGAGGAAGTATTAAGAAGAACCAGACAGAGCGCGGTCAGAGATGAGGTGGGAAGAAGACGTTGGCGATGGATTGGACACACTCTCAGGAAGTCAAACAGCTGCATAACAAGAAAAGCGTTATATTGGAACCCACAGGGTAAAAGATCAAGGGGAAGACCTCGTGGAACCTGGAGAAGAGTCACGGAAATGGATGTACAGAAAAGTGGGAAGACGTGGAGTGACATCAAGCGACTAGCCCAGAATAGGGAAAGGTGGAGAGTGTTTGTTCGTGGCCTATATCCTGACCC
This sequence comes from Aplysia californica, assembly GCF_000002075.1. Lineage (NCBI taxonomy): Eukaryota > Metazoa > Mollusca > Gastropoda > Aplysiida > Aplysiidae > Aplysia > Aplysia californica. Next base: position 270,734 of record NW_004797408.1, on the reverse strand, counting down.
AGGGTGAGAAAGGCAATGATCATGATGTGGTCGAGTTTGGTAGTGTGAGGCTTTGTTGGTCATGATGAATAAGACATTGGTCGTCTGCGAACAGAAATTCATTTAGCCTTTTTGTGCTTTGGTTTGCATCTTGCGTTATTGTGTCCATATATATTATAAACAGGAGGGGAGATAGAAATCATCCCTGTCGTACTCCTGTTTTTTCTTTGAACCACTGTGTATAATTGCCTTCCTTCCTTCTTACTGAGCTTCTGCTGTTGGTATATAGAGCTCTGACATTATCTAACATTTATCCTCTGACACCATACTTTTCGAGTGTCTTCCATAGTTATGCATGGTTTACTCAGTCAAAAGTCTTCTCCTGGTCTATAAAGACGATGTTGGATTTTTTGTTGTATTCGATTGTTTTCTTGCATATCTGTCGTAATACGAATACAGCATCCGTGCATCCTCTTCCATTTTGGAATCCAAACTGAGCTTTGCTCAGATTTCTCTCTGCAATAGGACTTATGCGCTGCTCTAGTATCTTTGCGTGTATTTTTCCTCAGTGGCTTAACAATTAGATGCCTTTGTATGTTGTGCAGTCGCGTTTGTTCCCTTCCTTCCATATTGGTACCACTATGGCTTTCTGCCAGTCTTCTGGGCATTTTCTTTGCTCCCAGGCTCTGTTAAAAATTCGCCTCAGCCACAGTATACCTCGACTGCTTTCTTGAAGTCTAGTTCTTCCAATTTTCTTAGGTCAGTGGTTTTTTTTCCTGTTCTTCTTTTTTTACTTTACATTGTTGGTTGTGAGAACAAGTATCTCAGGTCTGTGGTCTGTGCCGATGTAGTTTGGAACCGCTCTCGAATCTTTGGCTATATGTCTTTGTTTTCTGCTCATCAGGATGATATCAATTTGTGATGCATGGTTCATGTCACTCCATTTGTACCAGGTCTTGATTTGGCTTTGTCTATGTAGGAAAAATGTGTTCGTAATCATCATGTCGTGCTCAGCGCATAGGTTTAGTATCATTTCTCCATTGCTGTTGCAGTCTGTATCTTTATCGTAGTGGGTCCCAAGTACTCTTCCCAGGGGGTTCTTCCTCGTCCAACTCTGCCATTTAAATCTCCCAAGATAAATATATCTTCTTTGTTCTTGATGGTGTTAATATGGTCACACGGGTTTGGAAATATGATTGTCTATCTTCCTCTGTATAGCTGTCGTTACAGGGAGCGTATGTTTGGATGTACGTAGTTGTTTTGCCACCCTCTATGAGTTTTATGCTCACTATTCTCTCTGAGATCTGGTTGATTTCATAGATTGTATCCATTTTGGCTTGGTGTATGATGAAAACTAGACCATGTTTGGCTCTCTCATTTTCAGGTGTTCCGCTCCAGACGATTAGGTAGTCCTTTATAGGTAAGCTTGCTGTGGTTGTCTCTCTTCCTAATGTCTGACAAGCCCACTATTGCTATTTTTTGTCTTTCCATAAAATTCACTTTTTCTGGTTCTTTGTCTCCAAGTCTGCTGACATTCCATGTGCCTATTTCAATCGTTGTTCTTTCTCGCTGTCTGTTTACTATCCCTGGTCCTTTTCCGCTTGAATCTGTTCGTGTTTTCTCCTTTGATTGTTTCGTAGCAGTAATTATCTGCCGTTGGCTTGCTAATCCAGTCACGGTTTCACCAGAGCCCCTTTAGCCAGCAACGTTTGTGGAATTTCTAAAGAATATTTTCCAGATAAACGAAAATATTCCTTCAAAATTAATGACGAGTACTTCCAGGCGTGTCTGTTTAGACCATACACTTACAATAGGACTGTCATATTTTCGTTATCTTTCTATCTATCTATCTATCTATCTATCTATCTATCTATCTATCTATCTATCTATCT
>NW_004797408.1:254052-268447 GCF_000002075.1 Aplysia californica | reverse complement strand
ACACACACACACACACACACACACACACACACACAAACACATTCACACACACAAGCACATACATACACATACACACATGCGTGCACATACACACAAACACACATTCATGCACCCAGATAATGTTACATGCGCACACCTACACAAGCTTTTTGCTGGCCGTTTCATTTCAGATCCTAGTTCATTGAACCCACAAAGTGTTAAGGACGACATTAAGTCGTTGAATGCAGACAATTTTAAAACCTGTTTTGCTTGACTGAGAATGAAAATAACGTTGGTGACAATATAAGGGTACACTTCTCTCTCGTGAGGTGCTTTGGGTTGCGTTCTTTGTAAGTGTGAGATCGTAATCGTGGGCACGAGACATTTCATGCAACTGATTCTTGATTCTTCTCATTCTTTATTCAGCACGTATAGGTAATGCAACTATACGAACATGGTTATCTTACTGAGTTTGGCGTAATGTTGCAGTGATGACACTGTTTGTATTTTGTTGCTTTTTTGGTCACCATAATCATAATTTGTCTTGAAGAACATATTTTTATCTTTCTTGAATAAATGTTATATTCCAGCAAATCAGAATTCAGATGGAATATAGAGACTCATGATTTTTGCAGTGAAAACGTAACTCATTCTAATAAATTAGTATGCGTTTTATATATGCTTTGTTCAAAGTACAAAATAATATATAAGATCCAGTCTGTCAATCCGCACGTCGCTCTCCCTGTTCACATGTTTGTTCATCATTTTTTTTTACCCGTATGGAAGTCCTTACTGGCTTTATTTAACCAGCATATCTTCAATGCTTGTATTTTTACGCCCCCATCGACACACTTTAGATCATATATAAGAAGCGAGCTTCCGATCCCACATGCCACGACCAACCTGGGAAGAGAGGAATACAACATCCCAGAAGAAAAATGAAGCTGCTCGATGAAAATGTATCCCCACTCGCGAATCGAATTCGATTCTCCTGTGTGCGACAGCGTACCGGCTAAGCGCTACACCACAGTCACCGGTTTTGTCGTAATTGGGCAAAGTATGACTCCTGAAGGTGCACAAAACATATCTGCCAGTGGTTTTAAGATACCTATTTTTTTTTTCAACACACGAGTATCTATTTCCCGTTTCATAACACCGCGTGTTGCGTTTTCCGGCGTCCCATGTGACGCCTTTACTATGCAAAGGACACGTACCCTCAGGGTGATTTAAAAAAAAACTTTACAACTTTTTGGGGGTTAATATTGTGTTCCTCCAAACTGAAGTTTTGTGTTTCAAATGTGTACACAAAAGAATTTGTCTGATACATGTATTCATTGTAGACAAGCCGACAGAATAGTTTCGCTGTACATAGCGCTTAAAAAAACAACCTATTTTCAGCTATGCCCCCATCTTTGTACCGTGACGCATTCGTTTGCATTAGGCCTACCACCAAAAGTCCCAAAGATTTGGCCATATTGCAAGCTATAGTAGTCTAACAAGCCAACAGAAGATTGCAGATAGTTTCTCTCAAGTTTCCTTTGCCGGCAGAGATCATGGTTAATATTAGTAAACAGCAGAAAGCTTTTTGCATTGTGGATTACCTCACCCACATCTCATTACGTAAGTTTCGCACAAGTTGGGGAAATAATGTTAAAGTGCTCCAAAGGCCTCCTTTGATGTCTAGGGTGGAAGTGTTCTATCAGTTAGGACCTGTAGAGAATCAAAACGGAAAATTCCTAGACATGAATAAGAGAATAACAATGTGTTCATGATTCCTCGATCGTCTTGAAAAGAGTGAGCATTTCCTCTATGACATTTATTTGGTTCCTTGGCAAAATCCAGATTCACCTTTCAGGATAATAATGTGTAACTCCACAGAAATAACTGCATACTGTAGTGAAAGGTACACTGTGTGTGTGGCTTTGAGTACTCATGGTTGGGTGGATCCTTGTGTTTGGCCACCACTGACCATTAAAATGTATCGAATCCAAAGAACATGAAATATAGCATGGTTTCTTGGAATTCCAGAAATTAAAAAATATTTTTAGACTCTGTAAAAGAAAAGAAATATTGCTTAAATGTAACAAGGATGGAAGGATCAGGTTTTAAAAAGAACAGGAATGGAAAAAACAAACAAACCAATCATTTCATGACTCTCCTTACAAGATCTTTTAAATTAATTTATTTTGTATTTATTTCTTGTTTTTATAAAAACCATTTCCATTTTCGAAAACAAGTTTCTTCTTTATGAATTTTATGTTAAACAAATCCCATTTGAATTGATTCTTTGTGGTCCAAATTACACCATTCTAGTACACATTACACATTTTGTGCGAATATTCAGAAAAAAGTTATTGTCATTTGGATCAGTATTTTCAAGAACCTTTCCATTCCACTAAAGATGCACTCAGAAACCACAGCCTCGAAAATACGTTTGTCATGAGCACGTTTCTGGCCATTCTCGACTACTTGTGCTGAACGTATTGTTCTTCTTCCCTTTTGGGTGCAATAAAACATTTAAAATATCACACCTCTTAATGTGTAAAGTAAGAACATAGTTTATGAACGCATTTATATTCCATTTGTGTAGCATTCAAAGCCGGTTAAAGTATACAGCCTAACAGTAACCCATAAATGATACATTGTGCTCTGACTGATCATCCATCTATATATAATAATATATTTTTACTTTTTAAAAAACTTTTTCATCCTCTGTTGCTGTTAAGCGTCGAGGGGAAATGCAGTTTTCTATGGTAGGCCAGCTCCGCAGCTCTTTCAGTTGTGATATTATGTTTTCTTAGGGTTTCCTTGCGTGGCCTTCCTCTTCCTTTATAGCCTGAGTGCTTGGTGTTGTATGCTCTGGAGACTGGCTGGTCAGGTGACCAGCATAACAGGTGGCCAATTCATTTTATCCTCTGTCTTTCTATGTAACGCAGGCAGGACTCAGTGCTGATAGCTGCTCTTACTTCTTCATTTCTCTGCCTGTCTCGTCTTATGATCTTAAGGGTTTTGCGGACACATTTCATTTCCCATGCAGTGATTTTGCTTTCATGGGTTTTGCTTAAGGTCCAGGTCTGGAATTGATAACATAATGTTGGTATGAATATTGAGGTGATAAACTGTCTCTTCGTGTCCATGGAGATGTTAGGATGAGATAGTAAGGGTGCGAACTGGTAGGTGACAGCGTTGGTTTTTGAGTTCGCATTTCTATTTCTTTGTCTATGGAGCCGTTTTCAGAAAAAGTGTTGTCAAGATATTTAAACTCCTTCACCTGTTTCGGTTGTTTACTATTGACTTGTATATCAGGGTACTATGGTTTCGGCTCACTTTCATAACTTCTCTTTTTGATGTGCTATTTTCATATTGTATTTCTCACAGGTGTTGTTGAGTTCGGTAGTGTGATTTTGGAGGCTTTGTTGGTCATAATGAATAAGGCATTGGTCGTCTGCGAACAGAAATTCTTTTAGGCTTTCTGGGCTTTGGTTTGCATCTTGCGTTATTGTGTCCATATAAATTATGAACCGGATTTTCTTATGTTAGTCGTGGTTTTTCCCCTGTTCTTATTTGTTTGCTTTACATTGTTGGTTGTGAGAGTAAATATCACAGGTCTGTGGTCGGTGTCGATGATGTAGTTTGGAACCGCTCTCGAATCTTTGGCTGTATGACTTTGTTTTCTGCTCATCAGGGTGAAATCAATTTGCTATGCATGGTTCAGGTAACTCCATTTGTACCAGGTCTTGATTTGGCGTTGTCCATGTTGGAAAAATATGTTCGTAATCATCATGTCGTGCTAAGCGCTCAGGTTTAGTATCATTTCTCCATTGCTGTTGCAGTCTGTATCTTTATCGTAGTGGGTCCCAAGTACTCTTCCCATGGGGGTCTTCTTCGTCCAACTCTGCCATTTAAAGCTCCCAAGATAAATATATATTTTTTGTTCTTGATGGTGTTAATATGGTCACACGGGTCTTGGAAATATGATTGTCTATCTTCCTCTGTATAGCATTCGTTACAAGGAGCGTATGTTTGGATGTACGTTGTTGTTTTGCCACCCTCTTTGAATTTTATGCTTACTATTCTCTCTGAGATCTGATTGATTTCACAGACTGTATCTATTTTGGCTGGGTGTATGATGAAAGCTACACCTTGTTTGGGTCTCTCATTTTCAGGTGTTCCACTCCAGATAAGGAGGTAGCCTTTATGGGTCAGCTTCCTGTTGTTGCCTCTCTTCGTTATGTCTGACAAGCCCATGATCTCTATTTTCTATCTTTCCATGAAATTCACTATTTCTGGTTCTTTGTCTCCAAGTCCGCTGACATTCCATGTGCCTATTTAAATCGTTGTTCTAGCTCGATGTCCGTTTACTTTTCCTGGTCGTTTTCCGTTTGAATCTGACCGTGTTTTCTCATTTGATTGTTTCGTTGCAGTAATTATCCGCCGTTGGCTTGCCAGGCCAGTCACGGTTTCACCAGAGTCCCTTTAGCCAGCAACGTTTCGGGGTGACCTGAGTCGGCCTTCACGGCTAGAGTAACGCCTCAGTGACATAAAGTAACACCCTACTTCCCCCAGACCCAGTTGATAATAATATTATACATGTATTATGTCGTTAATAATAATATATCTTTTTAAAAATTACTTGTGTTGGATTTTAAAGAATACCTTCAGCAACGGTGCTATGCAAAACTTTCCAGATTTTGGTTCTGTTATATACAATTAATGTTCTTTCACCTTCTGTGTTACGTTTCATAGATGGCTAAAGTGGCATCAGTAGCCTAGTGGTTAGGCTACCGGATACGTTATACGGAGCGCCCATTGGGGGATCGTGCGGCGGCCTCGATTTTGACAGAATTGAAAAAACAGTTTAAAAAAAAAAGAACCTATAACTTGCTATAATCGCACCCGTATGCGATCGCTTTTGTAGTGACGTACTCGTGCTCAGCAAACCATTCAGCTTGTACAAAGAACTCTTGAGTTTATCCCATACAACTGTTATTGTCGTTTTTGTAGTTGTTGTTGTTGCTGTTGTCGCTGTTGCTATTGTGGTTTTCGATCCAACAACAGCTGGGCTTTCGCCCCTCTGTCTAACGGTATGCAATGATCAATGCAGGTCTGCTGCAGTTACTTTTGGTTCCATTGAGTGTGAGGTCTGTGTTTGGTTCTGGAAGGAGAAGTAAAGCTCTCAGGTCAAATAGGCATGTGCAGTCTCGCCTCATACGCGTAGTCACAAGAAGGACACCTTGGGGGGAAGTTCTGGTTTTATTCTGTGTAAGTTAAAGTGGAACTGTGTAATTATGTTCTGTTCGCAGGCGTATGATCGTGGTCTGTCCTTCTCCCAGAAGGTGGTTGATACTGTCTTTTCGTTTCGTCCTTGTCATATGTTTGAAAACCGCTCTGTGTGTCGTTCTTAGGGCTCACCTGTTCATCCAGGTTTGTTGTTGCTTTTAATGCTTTGTTATGAAGTGTTATATGAAGTTTACATTTTGAGCTGTTCCAGTCTAGACCCCCTTATGGTTAGTCTACCATCTAGTTCAACTGCCGTTGGACCAGCATCTTTAGTGAAATGATTAGGATCTTTGCTGAAACATGCAGAACACTTAAATTCGATTTGCGCTCAGTTTAATTCACATTATAGAGTAAAAACACACAACAAACGATCTTGTCATCAGTTTAACTTATGAATATTTTCGCCGAAAGGGTGAGATTAGTCATAGTAATATGATCGCAGCGATATCATCACATGTCTTTTTTGCATTTACTTAGACAAAACATTTTCTACCCCATCAGTCTATCATCGAAACCTTCTATAATTTCTTGAGCTCGACTTCGCCAAAGACGTACTACTATTGGGTATCGACGCCGCGGTTTACCAAACTCGACAAGGGATTTGACACCAGAAAAGGCCTCTCGTGAAAAATTAGTATTGCCAGGGCTTCCTTCACCATGGTCAAGTCCAACGCTTCTTCAAGCCCCAGAAATTACACACTAATACCGGACAGTTTAGACTCTGATAGGAACTCAGAGGTCATGTCTAGTAATGGAAGGTACGTTCACCATCCTGAGAGTGTCCCTTTGCACGATGTTATCGTAGATAACGGTACCAACACAGCAACTGTTGGTGGTAAGAATGAAGTACCTACCGGGCGCCCTACAACCGAGGAAAGCGAACTTTATGAAAACGAGGCCAGTTCAGAAGATGATGGCGTTGTCTCAAGGGACAAGTGGGGGAGGAAAGTCGAGTACATCTTGTCCATGGTTGGCTACTGCGTCGGACTTGGCAACGTGTGGCGTTTTCCCTACGTGTGTATCAGGAACGGCGGAGGTAAGTAATCGACCAACAATCATTAATCTATCTTTAACTGGAATTGTATATGTTAATGTTTTACTGGTGTCTGTGATGCAAGGCAAGCTAAGCGCTTCGTTGTTGCACACTGGAGACCTGAGTTCGATTCTAAAGTGGAGCTTATATATTTTTTCGAGTATCTTGGTTTTTCTGCTGGGATGTTGTATCCTCAGCACGGGTGGCCCTGACATGAAGGGTCTGAAGCCCACTTCTTAAATGGTCTAAATTGTGTCCATTATTTGTAAAAATGTTTTACTTCCTTATCAAATTATTTGAGATTATTCAAGAGATGGGCTGCCACTACCCTGCCTGTCAGTGACACCATGCCTGAAAGGAATACAATGTCCCAAAAGACAAACTTTGCTACTGGTAACGGAGAGCTTTTGTTTTTACCACAATAAATGTTTATTAGATTCATCGTTGCACCGAACTACTCAAAACATTAATTTGTTATAGACATAACATCTTTCTATATCCAGATGCTGCTGCAATGCTCTGCAACAATAATTCTGTTTTAAGGATACGCATATTATCTTAATATGGATAATACCAAGCTAGCTTTCTTCAGAACTGCAATGAGAATACTGTCAAACCTGTCGTAACTCCCACCTAAACAAACAGACACCAGACTCTTCTCATTTTTTGTGCCAATTATTTGTTTGTTATGATGACACTATGTAAAGCAGCCACCTGTCAAAGACAGCCACTTTTCTCAATGATGAGTAGCCAATTTGGACTGTATCTAAAAATGACCTTTAAAATTGCAGCTATTTTTCCAAATAGACACATTTTAATTTTCTTGTCTTTCGCAGGAGCCTTCCTGATTCCATTTTTCATTTGCCTGACGGTATGTGGATTGCCCCTTTATTTCCTGGAAGTGTCAATGGGGCAGTTTGTCAGCCTGAGCTCCTTTCATGTCTGGAATATTTGCCCGTTGTCTAAAGGTAGTTACGTCTTATTAAACATATAGAACAATGCAGACTTTCAATAAAGGATAATAAATGTTTTCATGTAAATTCAATATTTTAGCTGATATTGAGCACTAATGCAAATTAAAATCTCTTTCCTGTTTCGAACTTTACATCTGCGGCATAGAAAATAGCACCTTCATAACGACTGAAGATTAAGAAGCCTAAATTATGTAGGTAAAAACTACCTTAACAGATATTAGTAGAAGATAAACAGGCACGTGAGAAAAAACTAGATTACCAATAAAATCCCCTAACTTTCTCAGTTCACGGGAAACCAAAAGGCATGGATACATCTTCCGTAACTCTTAAGACATGTAAGTCCGGAATAAAGAGATAAATAGTATCGTAGTAGCTCTGACCAGCACATGAAGATCATGTAGCACTGATCAACAAAAAAGATATTATCATCAAGCGATTTAGAAACCTAAAATCTGAAACAACTAAAGGAAGCAACTTTTTGTTTGCTAATCTTAACATTCCTTTCAATGAAGTAACGTACGCGTTTAGGGAAGTTCACTAACGGTACTATGCAATTTATTTTTGTTTCAATGGTTTTTTTTCTCTTTTCCTTTTGTTTTCAGGTCTTGGCATCGCCATGAATGTGATGTCTTTGATTTGTGCCTGGTATTATTCAATGATTTTGGCCTGGACCCTTATCTACCTCGTTAACTGTTTTCAATCAACATTGCCATGGACTCAATGTGGACAATGGTGGAACACGGACAAATGCATGACGCCACAGGAACAGACGATTGGTAATAAAGGCGAAAACACAACAGTAGACGGGATTGCTGGCAATCTCACCAGTTTTGTTATATCTTACGGAAACGGGACTGCAGATTTACTGGGAAACGATACACTACTGAATTCCACACAGATCAGCATGAGAAACGACAGTGTCAGCTCTAGCGAGGAGTTTTGGATGTAAGCTTCAGTTTCTATCATTTTCACAGAAAATCTATCTATCTAGCCCTCTGTGTATCTATGTATCTATGTATCTATGTATGTATGTTTGTATGTATGTATATGTGTATGTATGTATGTATGTATGTATGTATGCATGAATGTATGTATGTATGTATGTATGTATGTATGTATGTATGTATGTATGTATGTATGTATGTATGTATGTATGTATGTATGTATGTATGTATGTATGTATGTATGTATGTATGTATGTATGTATGTATGTATGTATGTATGTATCTATTTATCTTAGGCTAAAACAGCACCTGGACATGGATGGCTGGTGCCTCTATGAATACATCATTGATGGTCATCTATCTATCTATTTATTAATCGATCTATCTATCTATCTATCTGTCTGACCATCTGGTTATTTTAAAATATAATAAGACGATAAGACGACTTTCTAGGGAAGGACTAAGAGGTCCACATACTGACCCTGAAACTCAGTGCAACAATAAAGGCGCGGTACTCTCAGGACTTTGATAATTTCCACCAAAACACAATCAGTTCCCCTTCTTTCTGGTGACGATCAGAGATTTCTAAACGGCAACTACAATACTCCAAACGTTACATAAACGAACTAGACAAACGCTTTTGTTCTCATTACATACAAAACTGTTCAAACAAAATCAAGGAGCTGGAAATCCTCAAAATAACAGGCCTATTAAATATCACAGTCGAAGGCAGCACAATTAATAAAGAAGAAGAGTGCAAATATCTGGGAAGTATTTTCACACAAGTTGCAAAGGCGAACAGAAGCATAGATACCAGAATAAAGAAGGCCAATGCTGTGACTTACAAACTGGCACCATTATTTTCCCAACCAAACATCACAATCGAAAGAAAACGCAAACTCTTATTTAAAAAGCACCCTTATCCTAACGCAGTGCTACTTAGCTAAAAATGGACAGCGAGCAAGTCACCAAAGTAAAGTAAATGCCTGGGAAACGAAATACATCAGAACAACATTAAATTAATATCTCTCAAGAAGAGACAGTGTGAGGGGCAAGATTGCCAGAGGGCATGTTGGCTCGACTCCCTTCTTGTTGTACATAAGTAAACCAACGGATACAACGGTTTGGATAATATATAATTGTTATATTACCTCCAGGCAGTCCAGCAATAAAAGCATACAGCCAGAGATACGATATTTACAAAGGGAGAGGTAAGCCCAGAGAAAGACAGAAAACGAGGCAGAGAAACATTAGATTAAAACAAATAACCATACAACAGGCGATAAACAAACAAGAGAAATACGTTGGCTTCTCCCTTCGACACCATAACGTAATATAGGCAGGAAAAAGTTAAAAGAGAAGTTAGCAGATGTCATTATCGATTCTTCTTTTGTTTACATTTTTTCTCCCCGAATCATCTCTTCTGCAGCCATAATGTCCTCCAACTGTCCTCTGGATTCACTGACATTGGCGGCATCCCCTGGCAATCTGGTGTCGCTCTGTTGGCCCAGGCAGTGGTTGTGTTTTTGTGTGTCATCAAGGGAGTCAACTCAGTCGGCAAGGTTCGTATCAGGATATAATCATACTACTAAAACGATTAGTTTGTTGGCCACGCACAGATTAATACTATTATAATCATGCTTTATTTCATACCCCTGCAGTGCGGTAAAAAATCGTGGTGCAATTTATCCTGACATATATCTTTAATGGGTGAATCAATGTCATCTGTACTGTGAGCAGCAGTTTGTATCAAATTTGTCTTAACTTAATAATTGATTTCCCACAACAATTGAGGCTATATTACAAAACATTTCTTCACAAATTTATATAAAATACTATAAATCGCCGTTCTCCCAGAAAATGGGATCGCTCACAGCACGTCCCGCTTCTCACATACATTATATAGATGCATATGGCTTACGTAACAGCTTACGAATGACAGATTTTATTGGCAAAACTTGTTACAAGAAATTAATTTCATATTGAACACATTTTTGCACTAAATTTTCTCAAAACATTATATTCAATAAAGATTGTGTCACGATTTAAAAAAACAACAAGACGGACTTGCTTTTAAAAGTGACATTGCCCCGTCTGTAAACCTTTTAAAATCAGTAGAAACCACTCACCTGAGTTTTTTTTTATTAGTATTTATTAGGGAATTTTCTAGATTACATAAATCACATATCTACACAAATATTGATCTTTTAAGAAAAATTGATACAAGTCACTGTGCAACAAGCTGGATAGTCCATGTTCGATAGTTTAAGAAATATTTGACGCTAAGTTGCGCCACGAATTTTTGACAGCACTATAATTATAATAATATAGTGCTCTCATGGGTTTTTAAGTAGTGCCATGGGCTTGCATTGTACTATCCTGGACCATGTACTTTGACGTACTTCTGGATCACTTTGGAACGTAAAATTTCGACCATATATAGAACAATAATATGTATGTATGTGGCTCTTAGAGAACTCGACTTTTGGGGGAATCGTGTTTTGTTCTTGATATGGGCGTGATGGCACGGAGATCTGTTTATTTTGTCTTCTGTTTGTTCGTTCGTTTGTTTTCGTTTGTTTGTTTGTATATATCTGTTAAATGGAGAAAGAAGAGCGGCAGACACAGCATTGTTCGATCCAGTGGTAAACAGTTTTCTAGGAACTCTTAAAAGATACTGATCGCCTGATCTTAGTGATCTAGATGGAACTTAAATCTGGATGAGATCACTAAGATAATCTCGAGGGAGCTTTGTTATTGACACATTTATGACATAATATTGCAATTTTATATGACTTTCCAGCTGATACAGGAAGCCAATGCAACGTTCTTAACATGGGAGTAATGTGGTCCCTCTTCTTTTTCTTTAGTACAAGCCTAGCAGCTTGATTTTGAAAACGTTGTAACTTGTGAAGAGTGGTATTTGGTAAGTTAGCTAGTAAAGCATTGCAATAATCGATGCGTGAAAACATGAAAGATGACACGAGCGTTTTCAACGAGTGTTCATCCAAAAACATAGACATATGACCAATTCTACGCAATTCACAAAATAAAATGGTACATAAATAATTGATATGAAGTTCCATTGACAATTTTGAATCAAAATACATTCCCAGATTCTTCGCTTTATTAGTAAAATACAATTTTTCATTTTCAGTACAAATATGATCAATGTCTACGGGGATATGGCTTTTCTTTGGGTTACATAAAAGAATTTCAGTTTTATTTTCATTAAGCTGGAGCTTATTATCAACCATCCACTTTTTGATTGCATCAATGCACAGACCCAGCGTCTTTACTTTGTATGTATTCGGTGTCTTGTATTGAAACTAAAAAAACAACAAAACAACAACAACCACAAAAACACCCATAAATTTATAGTTATCCCATCCGTGTGCTCGCCATTCTTTCCGTCTTCATGCCTCCTCTGAAAAAAATATTAGACCTATGAATGATCCATATGTTAAAGCGTATTGATAGGTTTTGGAGCAGCATACACACTGAAACGATACGCATTTTCAAAAGGGCAAAGTCCACTGAAATGCCTTAGTAAATTAAAATTGGGTAAATGAATCCGAAAGGTTGACATGACCGATCTCTCAATCATGGAAAAAAACGAACCAAAAATAACGGTAAGTCATAATCGTGGAAAATTACTAGATCACTGCGCACCACCAGTGGAATTTTAGTTGACACCAGGGGTTCTCTGCCTACAGCCTTATCTCATCGGAGTTACAGGGTCGATTTGCAAAGGTGTCTTGCTTCGGGTTTCCTTTAATGTGCATTGGCACCCCCATTGACAATGATCAGATCAGAGCTTCTAAACTCGGTTGATTTTTTTTCTTAAAAAAAAAAATAGCCTATCTACTTTCCATAGCCCAACTGCTTTGATAGCCCAACTGTTTTGAGTATAATATATATATATATATATATATATAACACAGATTATTTCAATGGAAATATTATTAAGTATGTAGATCTACCTGCTACGATAACAAAATATTGTATTCATGCGGCGTCTTCGTGCTTCTGACATCACTTGACTTATTACTAAACGTCCAACAAAGTCCTTTCTTACTCGAATTTTAACAAACAATCTATTAAATGTATATTTTAGTTTTGTTGGCACAAATGAAAATTGAATTGTAGATATAAAAGAGCCAAATAAAATATGCCGGGCCTTATGCCACCTGGAAACCAACACACACACACACACACACACACACACACACACACACACACACACACACACACACACACACACACTCTATCTCTCTCTCTCTCTCTCTCACTTTGACACCCCCCCTCTCTCTCTCTCTCTCTCTCTCTCTCTCTCACACATTGACACACACCCCCCTCTCTCTCTATCTCTCTCTCTCTCTCTCTCTCACTTTGACCCCCCCCCTCTCTCTCTCTCTCTCTCTCTCTCTCTCTCTCTCTCTCTTTGAAGTCGCTCTCGGTTTTCCTCTCTCCCTCCTCCTCAAATTACATAGCCCCTAGCTTCAGCGACTTGACTGAGGAATACAGCAACCTGATAATTTAGAAAACAAACGAAAAACCCCCAAACGAATCAAAACAGAACCAAAAAAAAACCAATAACAAAAAACCAAAAAAACAAAAACAAAAAAAGCGAACTAAATGATGTCAGACATAATTAGTATAACAAACTTCTCCTACTTCGTGTTCTGCTGGTGGCTGTTTTAATGCCCTGTTTTTCTGTTCTCACTAGCCATGTTAAGTCTATTGTTTCCCGGTCTTACATAAGTTATTATGCAATGGCGATCTCCAGCTCATATGCTTGCATATCAAACAAGCTCCCACATTAGTGAAAGATTGAATGGAGTGATGTTCCTAATGAAAGTTAGATTTGATTTTTTGCTAGCATTTTAATAGACATGTAAAAACCTTGCATTAGTCCTAGTTGTGTAGTGGTTTCGCATTTCGTTGCACAAAACTATGGTTATTCGGAAATGAGGTAGTTGAATCTTACATTATTATTCAAACCCTACAAATTTTGAACAAAACGTTGGAAACTATATTAACCTAAGGACTACTTTAACGTCTCTGCGTTGGTCCTAAATCGTTTGTTTTTTTTGTTCCCGTACCCATTTATAGTTTTCCCCAGTCAGTGACTATGTGACTATTATTATCATCACTTCGCGCTGCAAGTGGTCTCTTTGAATTCAATTTCCAGGCAATTATTCCGTTTTCTATTTATCTATTTTCTTTTATTATCTTTGGTAAATTTAAACCTGCATCGAAAAAAAAAAATTATTATATGAGAGGCGGGCTGCCGACCCTACTTGTCAGGACCAACCCTAGCTAAACGGGTTACAGTATCCTTGCAGAAAGAGCGAGATACTCGATAAAAATTATCCCTACTCGATAATCAATCTTGGATCTCCTGCGTGCGACAGCGAAGAGCCTAACCGCTACACCACAGATGCTGTCAGTTCGTTTTCAGAAAGTTGATCGGAATGCTCTCCCATATTAACACAATCGGCGCTTAGTTTTGACTAAAACATTCACTTTTTGGTCATTACTAGGTTGTGTATGTGACGGCCACACTTCCGTACATTTTGCTGACTATCCTTCTCATCAAAGGCGCAACATTGCCGGGTGCTTTAGACGGCGTCATCTTCTATCTGAAACCGGACTTCAGGTGAGAAAAACCACATCGTCTTATCTGCATAATCTATTGTAGGGGATGGGACGCATGAGAAAATGACAAAAGACTGTGCCAAATGGATATTCTTATATTGCAAATGCGATTCAAGTTGCACTGTATGCTTCCCCCCATGAAGCCTAGAATATTTCGGAGTACTAAAGAGTGCTGGAGTAACGATGGTTGTAAAACGCACAGTCTGCAGAGCGTGGGTTTGAGGTTTAAGACTACAGTGAGGTAAAGTTATTATTGATTAATATTATACTTTCTAGCGTGAGAGTTGGAAGGTTGGAGGGCGCCACTGGAAGGCTTCACCCCTTTACTGTTCCTCGTTTGTTTCTGTCTGTCTGTTTGTCTTACTTTTTTTCCAGCGCGAATTGATTATATTATGTGTCGATGGGCTTATCTTTCTTAAAATAAAACAAGTCATTCGGCGCCCGCGCGTTTCTGTATTATGTGTCTGTGCGTGTGTTTTGTGTTTGTGTATTTCTTTGTTTTGTTTATTTGTGTGTTTATATAT
>NW_004797408.1:246739-251673 GCF_000002075.1 Aplysia californica | reverse complement strand
GGGGGTTGCTCTGGTATGGTTTGCTCCTTTTCGTCTTTCAAACATCTATGATCTGTACCTCTCCTTATTTATATGTCTTACTCTCTTTTATCTCTTTTAACACCTCTTATACTCGGCACCTATATGAACTTATCTTGTTGCAAGTTGAGTAAAAAAAAGTACAACAGATTTAAAATAAAAAGAAGCTCCCTAGTTTCAGTATCTTCCTACCATTCTATTCCACAGAGACAGTCTCGTGTTGTGCTTTGCTTGTGAAGGTACAAGCGTGTTTGCGGGTTTCACTATCTTCACACTGTTAGGACACATGGCCCACACTTTGAACGTGCCCATTTCAAAGTTCGCCAATACAGGTAAATAAGAAGTCAGAGTCATACGCATTTTAAGTGGTTTTCGAATATAGAAAATACATTTCCTTATCGGTATCTGTGGTAGAGAGGTTAGTCTCTTCGTACTTTTTGGGGTGGTTTTTTTTTTAAATTATAAAAAGCCTCTATACTAGAAATTCTACAGCCTGGGTATCAATTTAAACCTGCAACGTTTATGTATCGTCATGCCATCCTAATTCTACCTTTTCCGATGTCCCTGTGTAGCTGTCGTCCTCCATTGATCTGAGTTCGATTCCCGAGTGGGGAGAAAATGTCTATCGGGTATATCGGTCTTTCTGCTGGGTGTTGTCTGCATCCCTCTCAGCCCAGGTATGCCTTGACAAGCAGGGTCAGAAGCTTGCCTCCTCAGTCATCTAAATTGTGTCGATTTGTGTGTGTGTGTGTGTGTGTGTGTGTGTGTGTGTGTGTGTGTGTGTGGAAGAGGGGAGTGGGGAGGTGGGGGAGGGGGCATAAAACACCTACATTTGAAAAAGCTGTCTTTAATATGAGTACATTATTGATTCGACTTAATATATACATTATACTTTTATTGACGCTCTTGTCCACAGCACTACTTTATATAATTCTCTCTTTATATCTCTAACTAGGGCCTGGCCTTGCCTTTGTGGTGTACCCAGAAGCCATCTCGTACCTTCCTGTGCCACAGCTGTGGGGAGTTCTCTTTTTCCTGATGCTCTTCACCCTGGGGCTGGACTCTCAGGTGATTCAACTGGATAACTGACTTCGTTCTCCGGATCCTTTTTGTTAAACGACTTATTTAACATAATTTTTTTTTCTTTTCATTAACTAACTTCTTTCACCGAATCCCTTTTGTTTACTGACTTCCTTCATTCATCGAATTATTTTTGTTAACTGAATTCTTTCACCGAATTCTGTTTGAACAATTTATTTCCCAGAATACTTCGGGCTTACTGACCTCTTTCCGTGAACCCTATTGAACTAAATGACCTCATTCAAATACGTGGGATTTTACTAACTGTTTTACACACAGAAAAAAACCAATCAAAGAAACTTTTTATTTTAAAATGCTGCTAAAAGACAAGACTGAACACAAAAAGAATTAAAAGCAAAAGGCCTAAAAGACAAAAAATACCCACTCCCACTTTAGCCCATTCACACACACATACAGAGAGAGAGAGAGAGAGAGAGAGAGAGAGAGAGAGAGAGAGAGAGAGAGAGAGAGAGAAAGAGAGAGAGAGAGAGAGAGAGAGAGAGAGAGAGAGAGAGAGAGAGGCTGACAGACAGACACACACACATACACACACAGACACACACAAACACACTCACACACACACACACACACACACACACACACACACACACACACACAGACACCGAAAAAGAATTGCACCGATTTACAAAAGAAGTGAAATGAGAAAAACAAAACAGAGCAACACAAAATTAACAATAACAATAAACAACGAATTAAAAACTATAACCAAAAAGGGAACCGCAAAGAAACGAACTGTGCCATCTTAATATTTAAACTCAATTCTTTTAAAACCTGTATACCGGTTTTCTCAGGGCCTTGGTAATTCTGTCCGCAACTTTCAATCCCATCCAAGACAGCCCCAATGAGGCAACGAGTTCTTAACTCTGAGATTCTGTAGGACCGAGTAAGCGTAACAATAGTAACCATAAGTTTTGTAAATCCCCATCTACACAATCTACCTATAAAACAGAAGGCAAGCTGGTGGGTGCCTCGACAAGATTTTTCTATACATTATATCTAATCCTAGCAATGTTAGTTAGTGTGTTTTTGTTGTTGTCTTTTTGTTTGCTTGTTTGTTTGTTTTCGAAAGTGTACAGCTCTGAAAGTGTCCCCAATTATTTTCTGTTGCAGTTTGTGATGTGCGAGACGTTTTTGACCACCATCAGTGACGTGTTTCCGTGGTTGATGAAGAGGAGACAGTCTCTCTTCAAGCTCACGTTTTTCTCAGTCCTGTTTGTTATATCTTTACCTTACGCCACGGAGGTAAATCAATTATATGGTTTAACGGCTTCTATATAATAAATCAGACCGGTGGTGGTTATCTTAATTAAAATGTCTCTTTCAATTAATTTAATGGTTCGAAAGTTTTAAAATCATATTTTTAGCTTGACTTTAGTTTAACGCGAAAATTATTTTCTGTACCTTTGGGTAATTTGAGCTTTTGAGCAGAAGCAAAAATATTTTTTTTAAAATCCTGGTACTTTGCCGGACTCAAACTCCCCCACTCCACCAGGCACTACATAGACCCTTGCACTTTATAAAGGACGCTAATAAATTCTTGCCGAAAACTTGTTAGAACAAAGAGAAGACCTCCAAGCAGAAACCTGCTGATCCACTTTCTGCTTCTGTCACTAACGCATCCAACAAAATCGTATATTAGACCTATGACAAAAAGGCGCATTTCTTGATTTTCCAAGTTCTCTTTTCGTTCAGAAAAACAAATCTTTGATTCTGATCATGTGGATTTGAGTTTATAGGCATCATCCTGTAGAATTACCTCGCCGTAAAACATAATGAGAATGCATGAAGGTCTTGTAATGCTAAGTCGTTTATTCCTGATGCTCCTTATATCGATACATTATGTTTATTCGTTTGTGGCGAGGTTTATTTTTAGTTGCTTTATCGAAAACCAGGAGGGTTGGGGAAGGGGGCATTACACTTTTTGTTTGTTTGTTTCCTTGTTTTATTTTGTCTAATTTCTCCCCAAAAAATTTTTAATTGCTTTTCCCCTTTTTTAAAGATGTTAACCCCGTTTCCACGTGTGTTTTTTTACACCATTTATTATTATTTTTAAACATTTTTTTCTTTCATTCTGGGCTTTTTTTCATTTTCTTTTTCTGTCTTTTTTGTAAATAGGGCGGCATGTACCTGTTCCAGCTAGTCGACTGGTATTTCGCCGCCTATGTCGTGATCGTGAACAGCATTTTGGAGCTGTTCGTTGTCAGCTGGATCTACGGTGAGAAACACTACTTAACTGTGGAAAGGTTTTTATAATATTATAATGAACACTTAAAAACCGATAGTGTCAGCCAGGAATTGGCCCAATTCCAGAGTTCTTATAAAACTTTTAAAATTGATCTTTATCTGTGTTGTTGGGCAGGGGGACTACTACTACTAATACTACTACTATGAGGAATAACTAACTCTCATATAATACGCCATTATATTGGATCAATACATGAGGCTAAAATAAATGCCTGAAACATCAACATGAAATGGAAATTGAGTTGGCCTTTGACCGTTTAAATGATATAGATTATGTAGATATGGCCATAAGAACATTATACTATAAAAAGACCCCACATGAAACAACCTGTAAAGAACATAATAAACTAGTCAACAAAAGTTAAGGAACGTACTGTAAAAAGAGTGATACATTTGTATGCATTCTTCCGAGGTTTTACTTTTACTCGAAAAACTAGATATTGGTAAAATGTTACTCTATGACTAATGGGCTTGTACACACCAGGGTTTGAAGTGCACGTGACTCCTGTGCGATGAGCTGGGGAGATGGCAAAAAGGTCCAATGTTTTCCAATTATCGATTTTTATTCTCTAGCTCTTACCGTCAGAAAAAATTATGAACGCTCAAAAATCAGTTTTCAATTGCAAGATTCATGTCTCGTGAGTGACTTGCACTCGCTCATTTGCACTGTGGATACACCATTCTGCTGCTGTAGGGCTAAGCATAAACATGCCTCCTCGACAGAAATTGTCTGATGTAAACAGAGGACGAGCCATTGCTTAGGTACAAGATGTTGTTTCACTCCGACAAGTTGCTACACGTCTGCGAGTGTCCGTTTCTGTCATTTCACGGCTGATTCAGCGTGCCAACGCCACTGGTAGTGCCCAAGAGCGACCCAGATCAGATCGACCAAGAGCCACTAATGCAAGGGAAGACCGATTCATTCATAAACAGGCTCCGCAGTCGAGATCCTCTCCAGAAAATCGCATCCGGACACGGCTGAGAGCGGCAACTCGTGTTAACATTAGTTGTCAGACAGTACGAAGACGTCTTCACGAGTTTGGACTTAATGCACATCGACCAGCAGTCCGCCAGCGTCTCACCCCAGCACATAGGGCTGCTCGTCTTGCCTTTTGGCGACGCCAAGTAAGATGGACATGTCAACAGTGGGCAAACGTTCTCTTCAGCTACAAGTCCCGGTTCTCTTTGCATCACAATGACGGCCGTATCAGGGTTTGGAGGCGACCCGGAGAGCGGCTCCTCGATGAAGCCGTCAGAGAAGTGATGCCTTTTGGAGGTGGTTCCGTGATGGTATGGGATGCTTTCAGTCTGAACCACAGAACACCTCTGTACCAAGTGCAAGGGAATCTGACTGCAATACGTTACCGAGATGAGATACTCCGTCCATTAGCACTACCTACTCTGCAGCAGATGGTGCCACATGCAGTGTACCAGGATGACAACACCCGACCTCATAGAGCGTTGCTTGTCCAAAACTTCATGCAGCAGGCTGGCATCAACCGAATGGACTGGCCGGCCTGCAGTCCGGACTTGAATCCCATAGAAAACCTCTGGGATGAGCTGCAACGTCG
>NW_004797408.1:244940-246506 GCF_000002075.1 Aplysia californica | reverse complement strand
ACTTCGAAACCGCTTGACAATTTTTGGGATTTGGGATTTTAACCCCTATCAAACTCAATTAACGTTTCAAGCAAGTTAAAATGGAATAACTTAATTTTCTTTTTTGATACCTGCTATACACATGTTGATTAAAATGTGTACCGAATTTCATTGCGTGTTGAAGTTTGTTTTCGAAGTTATACACTTTTTCTCAAATGTTCCTTAATTTTTGTTGACTAGTTTATTATAAATTCAAGAAAATAGATTAAATCCTTCTTTGGGAATGTTTTACAACGATTTATGCACCTGCCGTGCAGTCTCGGCATTGTGGGAGAAAAAGACTTTCGTGGTGCTAGCGTGTCGTATGAGGCGAGTAAATGGCGACTCAAGTAGAGACTCCCGAAGCAGAGTCACGAGGCTAACAAACCTCTTTCGTAAAAAGAATCTGTTACAGAAACATATACAAGCAAAAAACATTATCTCTATTTGGCTGATCGTGGAATTTCTCTGAATGGAGAACCTATGATCAGAGGCAGTGAAAGCCGAAAGGAAGCTGCTGGGTAGAAGTCCCCACCATCATCCAAGTCAAAGTCTCTCCGGATAGGATCGTGGAACGTCAGGACCCTTTACGAGGCTGGAAAAACTGCGCAGGTCCTCCAAGAGATTCACCGATACCTCTTACACATACTGGGAATCAGCGAGACCCACTTGAATCAGTCTGGACAAAAGCGAATGAAAGAGGGATGGGAGAGAGAAAGAGAGAGAGAGAGAGAGAGAGAGAGAGAGAGAGAGAGGAAACGACAGTGATGGACCACACAAAGAAGGAGTAGGGATGATCATATCCAAAACAGCTCAAAAGACATTCTGGGGCTGAGAAGTGCACGGTCCAAGGATCTTAATGACCTCTTTTGGAACTAAGAAACTTATCCGATGGAGAGAACCATTTGATCAACTCTTGAACAGATCACCTCCAGAAGATCAATCAAAAATTCTTCCAGCCAGAAAAGACCTCCCAATAGTTACGGAACCACCTTTGAGAGAGGAAATTGCAGCAACTATAACATCACTGAAGTTCCACAAGGCAGCTGGTTCCGACCATATACCACCGAAAGCCTTTTTAAGGCAAATAAAGATACATAAGTGGAAATTCTTTACGCTCAATAAGAAAAGGTTTCGCAAGAGGAGGAAATACCATCAGACTGGAATGAAGGCCACCTAATCAAGCTGTCAAAGAAAGGACACCTCTGCAATTGTAACAACTACAGGGGCATAACACTCCTGTCCATTATACATACCTGGGAAAGTCTTTAACAGGATACTCCTGGAGAGAATAAAGCTGGTAGCAGATGAGAAGCTCCGAGAAAACCAGGCATGATTTCGCAAGAACCGATCATGTGTGGACCAGATTGCTACTCTGTACATCACTATTGAGCATTCGCTTGAATGGGATTCGTCACTCGTGGTCAACTTCATTGATTATGAAAAGGCGTGGATAGGGAAACTCTGTGGAAACTCATGCGACATTATGGAATACCTGACAAAATCATCAAGCTTGTGAAGGCCACATATGATGGAACAAACTGCCAA
>NW_004797408.1:222440-239940 GCF_000002075.1 Aplysia californica | reverse complement strand
TGGCTTATGTTTAATTTGATTTGTAAATAACGTAGTTGATTTTCCACTTTGTTATTTTAATTAATGTTGTTGTAAAATTGGAGCTAGTACGTGGGTATTATTTTTGACAGACTTAGTTGTTTGTTTTTTAAAAATTCACATAACTCAGTATTTTTTCTCGACTTTTTAAATTGTATTAGATTTCATAGAGAGGAACTGTATATATTTCTACGAGCTTTTAAACAGAACATTTATAATTTTTGGTCTAATGCGCAAATATTGAAACAGTTATACAGACAGAAAAACAGACATACAAATAGACAGGTAGATAGATAGATAGATAGATAGATAGATAAAGAAAGATATAGATGGATAGATGGATAGAAAAATTGATAGATAGAGAGATAGATAGTCAGAGAGAGAGAGAGAGAGAGAGAGAGAGAGAGAGAGAGACAGAGAGACAGAGAGAGAGAGAGAGGTAAGGGAGCTGATTCGGATAGGGGACAGCATGGAGCAGACCGGGCAAGTCCATGCGTGGTTGTGGGAGAGACGTCGAATTTCTGGGATTGATAGACCACTGCATTTGCTGTGTATCCATTTGGCACAGGTGGTGCATCGGATCGAATAACCCCGATTGGTCACGTTCCTGGTGCATATTGTGCATGGGTACATCTCATCAGGTCCAGGGTTGATTTCGACGTCACCGGCCATTATTAACAGGAGACTCAGATCAGCCGGTTCGGCTGAGCCTCCGGACAAAAACTCGGTCGCCTCCGTTCCTGTCTGAATCCAGGGGTTGATTGGCGTTCGGCCCGGAGCTGTACCTGTTCCGGGGTCTGCAGCACCGCGTAGAGGTCCCAATAATGACTGCAGTAAAATCTTGACACTGCCGCAACGATGGTTCAAGCCGCTCTGGACAAGATCTTCGATTGGTCAAAACGCTGGAAGATGGAAATTAACGTGGCGAAATGCGAATACTCTTTTTTCACGACATGGAACCGTGAAATGTCCTGGCGCACTCAGCTTGCAATGGAGATGAGGAGGTGCCCTATAACAAAACACCTACCTTCCTTGGCGTGACCTTTGATTGCAAGTTAACATTTAAAGAACATATAAATAAATATAAAAAAAAACTGGCCCCACGAGTCAATCTCCTCCGCAGGCTCTCCGGCACAGACTGGCGATGCAGCAAAAAAGATCTACGTATGGTGTACATCGCGTACATCAGATCAGCCATCCAGTATGCCCACGCAGCCTGGTTCCCATCAATGGCGAAAACAAATCGTGAGACCTTAAATGTTGTTCAAAAATCGTCAGCCAGAATAATTACCGGGTGCACGAGAGACTCAATTGCAATGCTGCTCACAAACGAAGCTGGCCTGATCCCACTTGAGGTTAAGTCTACCATTGCAACTGCTGTGGCATACGAGAGAGCAAGAAGAGTCCCAGAAGACAACCCGATCCGTGCCTCAGCTGAAGGAACATCAAAAATACGCTTAAAGTCCATCAACAGTTGGAGGGAAGTGGGCCGACAGAGCTCTAATAACGCAGGACTAGAACATCTAATCCGAGAACCCCTGCGGCCAGTGAGTACAACTCCCCCATGGAAGACCCCTTGCAACCTCACAATCAACTCAAAACTTGTAGTGTCTACGACAAAAACAGATCCACCTACTATGCGACGTGAAGCAGCTCTCGAGACTGTGCCGATTGCCTACGTCCGACCTCGATATCTTCACTGACGGCCATGCCACCGACGGCTACAGGTTATGTGGAGGAGGATACTGGTGTTTAGACAAATCTTCTGGGGAGGAAACATGCGTATCCGTGCCCGCGGGACTATACGGAAGCAGCTACCGAGCTGAAACTACCGCCCTGCTCCGCGCACTGCAATGGCTAGAAAAACAACCACGTTTTCAAAGAATCCACATCTTCACAGACTCCCTGTCAGTTGTTCAACACTTAATGTCCGGAGTGACTGCAGTTCGTACTGAGATAGAGGACAAAATGTGGATCACTATCTGTCAATGCCATGAAATCCACGGACACCTTCACATACAATGGATACCAGGACATTGCGACATCTACGGGAACGACAGAGCTGACGCCCTGGCCAGCAAGGGAGGCCGCCTTGATCAGTCCAACACTCCAGTCGATATTGCGTCAGCAAGCTCGTGCATCTCGCGTTACATCATTGCCCACGCATGGGAGAAAGTGTGAGTGCACGACTCCGTCGGGGGAAAGGTGAAGCCACCACCGGAGAGGGACAAAGAGAAGGACCTTACCGTCAGACAGAGAAGAGTGTTATCGCAGCTAAGATGCAACGCAAAGAGCCCCATCCTACAGACATATTTCCATGCAATAAGCTCCGCTCCCAATGATTCCTGTCTGGCGTGTGGCACAAGTCCTGACGACCTGCAGCACGCACTGTATGAGTGCCCGCGGGGGGAAGCACATCGACGCCCACTTATGGAGAACAACGCGAGACCGGGCCCAGATGTACTCTGGACGAGGCCACAAGAGGTTGCCGCCTACCTGTCTGCCTGCGGCAGACTGCCGCCCTCCTGACGGTGGCCAGCCAGAAGAAGAAGAAGAAGAAGAGAGATAAAGAGAGAGAGGGGGAGAGAGAGAAAAAAGAGAGAGGGAGAGAAAGAGAGAGAGAGAGAGACACAAAGAAAGAGAACGAGAACTAGAGAGAGAAAAAGAAAGAGAGAGAAAGAGAGAGAGCTAGAAAGGGAGAATGTGTGAGAGAGAGGGAGTGAGAGAGAGAGAGAGAGAGAGAGAGAGAGAGAAAGAAAGAAAGAGAGAGAGAGAGAGAGAGAGAGAGAAAGAAAGAGAGAGAGAGAAAGAAAGAAAGAACGAGAGAGAGAGACAGAGAGAGAGGGGTGTTAGGGTAAGTTTGTGTAATTAGGCCTATATTTCCTAGCAATGTCGTCAACAGGATCATCAATCTGGACCTACAAAAATATCGACTAGCGTATTGAAAAATCTTTGTTGTGCATAAAGATGAGAATTATAAATTAACCCTGGTTCCACAACTCTAATATTGTTCTAATTTGTTTTTATGACACATTAAAAAATCTGCCTCACCCAAAAGCAAATGATATAACTTTTTGTTTGTTTTATTTTGGTCTATGTTAGAAAATAAACCTGTTTTTTTCTGCTGATTTGCAATATGCGTTCTTCTAATGTGAATTTATACACTGCCTAGTCGCTAGAGGGCTGTGTGTACAATCTCACAATATTATTTCAACATAATTGATAAATAAAAATACACAAAATGTACATTGTGAAACTACATTATTATTATAACAATACACATAATTTAATCTCTCTCTCATTCTCTATCTCTCGCTGTCTCTCTCCCTCTTTCTCTCTCTCTCTCTCTCTCTCTCTCACACACACACACAAACACACTAACACACACACACACACACACACACACACACACACACACAAACATACACACACGGAAAATGTGGTTGTCTTAAACAGGGGAACTCTTCGACAGTGTCAAAATAATATTTAAGAAAGCACAAAGGGGCTACTGGGAAGTGATTGATTATGCATGTCATTGTCTTGGCCAGGTGTCCGTAAGAGTAGATTCGACAATGAATTTTTTAAAGTCCCCCAGAACAAAAAAGGGAAAACATCAATAAATAGTATTTCTAATCTCAAGAGTACAAGTCAAACGGAATTAAAATTAAAGGTTATTCTTTAAAACGAATTAAACTCTTTGCTTTTTTGTGTTGATATTGGATAAGAGAATAGCAATGTGTTCATGATTCCTCGCTTGTCTTGAAAAGAGTGAGCATATCCTCTATGACATTTGATTCTTGGAACAACCCATATTCACCTTTCAGGATATATTAACTGCACAAATGCTGTCTATTTAAGCAACCTCCCTCTCCTCCTTTTGTTTCTAGAAACAACTCCATATTGTGAGATATACAGTAATGTGTGTAACTTTGAGTGCTCAAAGTTGAGTGGATCCTTATGTTTGGCCACAAGTGAACATTACAGCACTGGTTCTCGGATTTCAAGAATTTAAAAAAATATTCTAACTCTGTAAATATTGTTTGAATGTTACAGGAATGGAAAGAATATATTTTTAAAAGAAAAGGAAGGGAAAAAAACTAACCAATCATTTCATGACTCTCCTTACAAGATCCTTTAAATTGGTGCGTTTTGAGTTTATATGTGGTTTTTATAAAAGCCATTTTCATTTTCGAAAGCAAATTTCTTCTTTAAGAATCTTATGTCAAACAACTTCCCATTAAACTAGTTATATGTGGTCCAAATTACAACATTCTAGTACACATTTTGGGTGAGGTATTCAGAAAAAAAGTTGAAAATTTGTTGTTGTTGATCACCCTGTATTTTCAAGAACTTCTCTTTTCAACTGAAGAGAATCTAATAAGCAAACCTCGTCGCAACACTTTACAGCATGTTCTATGAGCTTTATAAGTGTTATCACACAAGAATACCGTAGAACACTCAGAAATTTATCGGCTTCCCAAGAAGTGTGCAGTGCAAACTGTGGGTTGCATACGCTCAGACACTAAAAAAACTGATATCTTTCGGCACGTCTGTACCCACGTATCCATTCCTATTTGGATGAAGAGAGGAAAAGATGTTTAAAAGTGCCTTTCCCAAGGACACAACGTCCGGCCCCGATGGGATTCAAACCCACGACATAACGGTTGCAAGTTCAAGAGCCATAGGTGCAGGTTAATCAAGACTGTATTCTAGATTTTTCACCATAAAACACGTAATATCAGTTCCTGGATAGTTCGGTCCGAACGTGTGTCGTTGGGAGGCGTATAAATGCGAAATTAGCTCTTTTTCAAAATATCGCACCTTTTCATGTATAAAGTAATAACATAGTTTTGCATTTATATGACAATTGTTTAGCACTCAAAGCCGATTAAAATATACAGCCTCTGAGTGCTTTACAATACATCAGTAACACACAAACAATACACTGTGCTCTGACTAATTATTCATCTATATAGATCTATAACAATGTTTATGTCGTTAATAAAAATAATATTTAAAAAAAATTACAATTGCTATATTTTATTGAATAAAAAGATTTCATCTCCCTCCAGCTACGGTGTATTGTACTGTGCAAGGTTTTCCTGATTTTGCGCATGTGATATACAATTAGATCTAATGTCTGTTCACCTATTGTTTAACGTTTCATATATGGTGAAAGTAGCGTCGTGCTAGGCTACCGGACTCGCAATCGTGAGATTGCGGATTCTGGGTCCGAGCTCGGTCCGACGTTGCGTCCTTTGGAAAGGCACTTTACATGAATTTCCCATTTGGCTCTGTCCTTTCAACGTTGGACGTTAAACTCAAAGGTCCCTCCTCTTAAGGGGAGGGGGGCTACACCCGAGGGCTATCTCGCATATTACTGGACCGAATTTTACCAAATTTCACACACATAACAAGCATGGTAGGGAGTCCTAAAATCGGCAATCAAGTTTGAGAAAAAAGTTTCGTTTCCATGGATACGGCGACCATATTGAATTTTGTTGACATGTCTTAGGTAATGAATACCGCACTTATCGCTTATTGAAATTTATTGTTGTTTTGCATGTATGTTCACAAACCTTAGATCTAGAAGTTCAACTGTTGTTTTTTTTCTTAAACAAATTAGACAATTTTTATTGAATTTTTTCAAGGTAGCATTAAAGTTTGCAAAAAATCCGTGAAAATCAACACTCCAGACAACACGAACAAAAATATATTCCAAATAACCAAAATTCAACAGACAAATGTTTAGCATGACATCTTCTCTTCATTCTGTGAAAATTTCAAATAGAGTGGATGAAAAATGGTGAAGTTATTCAAAAAGGTATAGAGAAAAGTTGCGTTTTGAGAAAACAGCCGATAAAGAAAAATAAAATACTGACTTTATGAGGAATTAGCGGTGACAAACATGCCCTTATGGGAAAAAGTACGGTTTTTGGGGTTCTTATGCAATGAAATAGTTGTAGGACAGGCTGAGGAAGCTAAAAATGCCTACAACTCAAATTCCATAATTTTGAGCCGAATTTTGACTTTGGGGGTGTAGCCTCCCCCCCCCACCCTCTTAAAAGTTAAATAACCTAATAGTGTTGACAATGGGCGTTAAACCTATACCTCTTCACTATTTTTTTTAAGATAATAAAAGAATCTTCTTTTTATCGCCTGAAATTGGAATGTAAAGTTTCAACAGAATAATGTGAGGACACATTATTATTCAAACATAATTTGTGACACTGAGAGGCTAAATTGGAGGCTCTCGTGGTCTGGGGATAACGGTGTTCGCCTTTTATTCAAAAGGTCCCAGGTTCGAAACGTGACTACGACGAACAATGTTTTTCTCTAAAATGTTCTCCTTAAAATCCTTTTACCAGCTCTAAAACTGCGTCCTGTAGTCTGCTTTCGTCTCCAATTTCTGCCCTCTCCCCCCTTCTCCTTTGTCCCCATCCTCTTGTCTGTTGACTCTTTCTGCAGCCTTTCTACTGCTACTCCTTGGCGCTTTCTTACTGCTGTCTTTCAGCCACACCCCAATCTTATGGTAGATAAGATCTGCACCTAGCCTTCTCGGATATGGTAAAAAAAATCCCGGAGGTCCCGGGTGCAAGTTGCGCCGTTAAAGATCCCTTGGTGGTCCAAAAGTCGTTAAAAGAAGGTTTGATCGCCACCTGAGAAAAAATCAAAATTTGTACCGAGCTGAAAATGTTTTATGTGTCCAGCACGCTCATATGACCTCATGCAGTTGCGAGCGCCGTAAAACACCTACCAAAAGCCAAAAAGATTCGCAAACTAGTACATAAAGAATTTATTACATGAGGTGTGGTGTAAGATCATGATTTGTCCTACGATTGAAATTGCCAAGTTGTAATCACGACTTTCAACGAGTGATTACAACAGGCAATTTCACAAGTAGGATAAATCATGGTCTAACACCATAACGAGTGTAATAACATCAGTTTCCAAATAACTTGACAACTTTTGTTGCTAAAAAGCCTTTTTTCATCTTTGGCCAATGTAACAATGCAATGCGCTAGATCAGATTTAGATTCTAGATCTAGATCTAGAGAACAAGTCCTTGCCTTTGGTTTGTTTTGGTTACGAAGTTTAAAATCAAAATCAAAGTCATCTCTATTCTAACAACAACATGCCATATTTATACACTTTCTTTCAACTTTTGAATTGTACGTTTTCTGCTTACTTTGCTTATATTACGTTATGATTGTTTTGCTTGGGGTTTGTTTCGCTGAGGGAGATACACAGATAGCACAACTTGTATTAACGTGGCTGAAAGTAAAGAAAAACAATCCAGATTTTTTTTCAATTCTCAATCTGACTCCGACGGGCATGCAAATTTTGTTTTCATGTGAGACTCTAGAATGGATCCTCTTGTCCAATTGGCTAACCATTCGAACTTTTCTTGCACGGGTATATTTCGCCAGCTGATACCAGTAGGGTATAAAAAGTTTGCCACATTCGTTATCGTGTTAGACCATGATTTATCCTACTTGTGAATGGCCAGCTGTAATCACTCGTTGTAACTCGTGATTACAAATTGGCAATTTCACTCTTAAGATAAATCATGATCTTAGCCTACACCACAACTTTACTCATGTAATAAATTATTTTCCTCAACAGGACGCCAGTGCAGTGTCCGTAAAATAAGTGCTGCAGAGTGACGAAGTTTTGTTCTGTAAAACTGAACGAGCAGCATTGTTTTGAACAGTGTAATTTTTTTTTCACATTCTACGGCCATATCCGCCCTGATAAGAAAAATTAAGTCGTAGTAAAACTGAGCTATAAAGAATAATTAATTAATTAGATCCCAAATGCCTTTCTCTAAGGTTCATGTGACATGGGAACTGTCGCTATTTCAGAAAGTGAATTGTTAAGCATTCAAATTTCAGCTTGTTCGAATCCCGAATTTGCATAAGATGTCGGTACTCAGAATGTTATGACCGCTGCAGCAAAATAACTATGGCCAAGATGAGGGGTAAAAATCGATGTTGCAGATGGTTCGTACTGAATTGTTTTCTAAAACTAATTTTTATACAAATTAAACCTTGCCTTTGACTCGAACAGAATTGAAAATAAAAAAGCTTTTTTAAATGGAATATAAGTGCACCGGCATGTAATCGCTATTGTAGTGATGTTCTCATGCGAGGCATGGCGTTCAGCTTGTGCAAAAAACTCTCGCGTTTATCCCATACTACTGTTGTTGTTGTTGTTGTTGTCGTTGTCACTATTATTGTTTTCGATCTAACAATAGTGCCTCTGTCCAATGGTATATAATGAACAGTGCAGGTTTGCTGCAGTTGCTTAATGTTCCATTGAGTGTGTGGTCTGTGTTAGGTTTCGGAGGTAAAAGTACAGTTCTCATGCCATATAGGCGTGCAGTCTAGTCTCATACGCGCAGTCACAAGAAGGACACGTTGGGGGGAAGTTCTGGTTTTATTCTGTGTAAGTTAAAGTGGAGTTATATAATTATGTTCTCTTTTTGCAGGCGTACGATCGCCGTCTGTCCTTCTCTCAGAAGCTTACTTATGTTGTCATTTCGTATTGATGTCGCTCCCAAGGCTCATCTGTTCCTTTAATCCTGTTCGTTTTGAAACTTTTGTTTTGAAGTGTTGTATGAACTTGAAATGATGAGCTGTTCCTGTCTAGATCCCCGTCTCGCAAGTGTATCAGCTAGTTCACCTGATGTTGGACCTGTGTCTTTAGTGAGATGAATAGGACCTTTGCTAAATCAAGCAGAACTCTTAAATTCAATTTCCTTTCATCTTAATTCACATTATAGAGTAAACAACAAAACACTCTATAGAGTAACAAGTTTTACTAAAGTATATTGCTGAAGAAAGGGTGAACTTTTTAATAGTAATATGATTGCAGCAATATTACCATAGGTATTTTTTGCATTTACTTAGACAAAACACTTTCTACCCTTTCAACCTACCATCCTGACCTTCAATAATTTCATTTATTGAAGTTGACTTTGTCAAAGGCGTACTACTATTGGGTATCGACGCCACGGGTTACCAAGCTCAACAAGAGATTTGAGACCTGAAAAGGCCTCTCGTGAAAAAGTATTATTGCCAGGGCTTCCTTCACCATGGCCAAGTCCAGCGCTTCTTCATACCCCAATAATTACACACTAATACTGGACACTTTAGACTCGGATAGGAACTCAGAGGTCACATCTAGTAATGGAAGGTATGTTCACCATCCTGAGAGTGTACCTTTACACGATGTTATCGTAGATAACGATACCAAAAGAGCAACTGTTGATCGTGAGAATGAAATACCTACCGGGCGCCCAACAACGGAGGAAAGAGAACTTTATGAAAACGAAGCCAGTTCAGAAGATGATGGCGTTGTCTCAAGGGACAAGTGGGGGAGGAAAGTCGAGTACATCTTGTCCATGATTGGATTCTGCGTCGGACTTGGCAACGTGTGGCGTTTTCCCTACGTGTGTATGAGGAACGGAGGAGGTAAGTAGTAATTATCCAACAATCATTAATATGTCTTTAACTGGAATTTGTAACTGTAAATGTTTTACTGGTGTCTGTGATGCAATGCAGGCTAAGCGGATCGTTGTTGCACACAGGAGACCTGAGTTCGATTCTCAAGTGGAGATAATATTTTTATCGAGTAGCTTGACCTTCCAGCTTTGATGTTGTATCCTTCTCAGCCCGGGTTGGCCCTGGCATGAAGGGTCGGAAGCCCACGTCCTAAATGATCAAAAGTATTTTGAGGGGGGCACAAAACACCTACATCAAGTCTTTTTTAGTAAATAATTTACGTCCTTATCCAATTAATTGATATTTTTCAAGAAGTGGGCTGCCACTACATTGCCTGTCGGTGATACCATACCTGAGAGGAATACAATGTCCCAACAGACAGACTTTGCTACTGGTAACTAAGAGCTTTTGTTGCACCACAAATATTTACTTGATTCATCATCGCACCTTACCATTCCAATCATTGATTTAGTTTTAGTCGAACCATCTTTCTATGTCTAGATGCTGTTTTAATGCTCTGCAACAATCGTTTACGTCTTCTGTTTTAAGGGTAAGCATACAATGTATTAATTTAATGTTATAGTAAATACCAAGCAAGCCTTTTTCAGAACTGTAATGAGAATACTATCAAACCTGCACTAACGGCTGCCTAAACAAACATATACTTTGCATTTTCTCATTGTGTATTTTCTGTTGTTGTTATAATGACACTATGTAAGACGGCCACATTGGGGCTCTCATGGCCCAGAGGTTAAGGTGTTTGCCTCTCATTCAAAGGTCCCATGTTCAAATCTAGGTAGTGACGGGAAAATTTCTGCTTTAAAATTGTCTCCTTTCCCCTCCTTTTCTGCTCTCTAACACTATTCTGTCGTCTGCTATTGTCTGCCCTCCACCCCTTATCCTCCATTGCCCCCTCCTATGGGCTCCTGACTCTTTCTGCAGCCTTTCTACTGCTACTTCTTTGCTTCTTTTTACTGATCTCTTTCAGCCACACCCCTGATTTTCTCGTAGGAAAGATCTACACCTAGCCTTCTTGGACAATGGCAAACAATTTTGGAGGTCCCGTGTGCAAATTGTGCACGTTAAAGATCCCTTGATGGTCTAAAATCGATAAGAGAAGCCTTCCACCGCCATCCGAGCAAAATTCAAACTTTCCTGCCTTTTGGAAATGTTTAATGTGTCCCGACGCTAATATGACCGAATGCATTGGCGAGCGTCGTAACCCCCCCCCCCCAAAAAAAACAAAAAAACAACCAACAACAACAAAACAAAACAAAAACAAAACAAAAGAAAGAAAAAAAGACGGCCACCTGTCCATTACAGTCACTTTTCTCCTCAATGATGGACTGTATCTAAAACTGACCTTTAAAATAGCAGCTATTTTTCATTTTCCTGTGTCTTTCGCAGGAGCCTTCCTGATTCCATTTATTGTCTGCTTGACGGTATGTGGACTGCCGCTTTATTTCATGGAAGTTGCAATGGGGCAGTTTGTCAGCCTGAGCACCTTTCATGTCTGGAATATTTGCCCGTTGTCTAAAGGTAGTTGCCTGTTATTACATGTTTAGAACGATGTAGAGTTAAAGCTTTCTTTAAAGAATAATACATATTTTCATGTCAATTCAGAATTCTAATAAATATTGAACACGCATTTAAATTTACATGTAACACCAGTTTTGAACTTTGAGTCTACGCCATAGAAAATAACGCCTTCATAACGCCTGAAGACTAAGAAGCCAAAATGTAAGTTAAAAACTACCCTAAAAGTTATTAGTAGAGGAGAATAAGGGACAAATGAAATAAAAGATTAACCAATAAAAGCCATACATTTAATTAATAAGAAAAGCACAACTCATGAGTGCCTCTTCTGTAACTCTTAAAGACATGTAAATCCGGAATAAACATACAAATAGTATCGTAGTAGCCCTGTCGACCACAATCAGATCACAAAGCTCTGATCAACAGAAAAGATATTACCATCAAGCGATTTAAAAGAGTAAAATGTAAAACAATAGAAGGAAGCAAAGCTTTGTTGGTTAATTTAAAAAATCCTTTCTATGAAGTTACCTACGCGTTCTGAGAATTTCACTTAGGATACCGTACGTCGATTTTTTTTGTTTGTTAGTATGTTAGTAGTTTTGTTTTTGTTGTTTGCTTTCAGGTCTTGGAATCGCTATGAATATGATATCTTTGATCTGTGCCTGGTACTATTCGATGATTGTTGCCTGGACCCTTATCTACCTCGTCAACTGTTTTCAAGCAACATTGCCATGGACGCAATGCGGCCAATGGTGGAACACGGACAAATGCATGACGCCACAGGAACAGAGGGTTGGTAATAGAGGCGAAAACACAACGGTAGATGGGATTGCCGGCAATCTCACCAGCTTTGCTATGTCTTACGGAAACGGGACTGCAGATTTACTGGGAAGCAATATACTAATGAATTCCACACAGATCAGCATGAGAAACGACAGTGTCAGCTCTAGCGAGGAGTTTTGGATGTAAGGTTCAGTTTCTATCTATCTATCTATCTATCTATCTATCTATCTATCTATCTATCTATCTATCTATCGATATATCCATCTACCTGAATACTTGGGTATTTTAAAGGTTCAATTATATCTTTTTCAAGAAGACGATATGAGGACTTTCTTGAGAAGGACTAAAAGGACAACATACCGACCCTG
Source organism: Aplysia californica (assembly GCF_000002075.1). Lineage (NCBI taxonomy): Eukaryota > Metazoa > Mollusca > Gastropoda > Aplysiida > Aplysiidae > Aplysia > Aplysia californica. The sequence continues at coordinate 227,729 of NW_004797408.1, read as the reverse complement.
AAACTCAGTGCAACGAAAATGGCGAGCTACTTCCAGGATTAATCGTTGAATATGATTTGATAATTACCAACAAAACACAATCAATGGATTTCTTTCTGCAGACGATTCGAGACAACTAAAAGTCAACTAGAAGACTACAAATATTACGTAAACGCACTAAACAAAGGAAATCAGCAAAATAGCAGGCCAAATAAACATCATAGTCGACGACAGCAAAATTAAACAAGTAGAAGAGTGCAAATACCTGCGAAGTATGTTCAGCCAAGCTGAACAGAGGAATAGAAACCAGAATAAAAAAGACCTATGCTGTAACTTACTAACCGGCACCATTACTTTCACGCTCAAACATCACAACAGAAACAAAGCGCAAACTTTTGTTCAGCATCTTTGTACCAATGTTGTTCTACCAAGCCCAAAATAGATAGTGAAGAGGTCGCCTAAGCATATAAAACGCCTGTGACAAGAAACAACTCAGAACAACATTAAAGATCACAAGAATAGACTAGGCGAGGAGCGAGATTGTCAAAAAAACAAGTGGCTTGACTCCCTTTTTGTAGTACATAAGTAAACAAACGGATACAATGGTTTGGATAATACATAATTGTTATACTACCTCCAGACAGTCCAGCAATAAAAGCATACATCCAGAGATCCGGTATTTACAAAGGGGGATATAAGCCCAGTGAAAAATCGAAAAAGGGTCAGAGAAACTTTAGATTAGAACAAATAACCATACAACTGGTGATAGACAAACAACACAAGTACGATGGCTTCTCCTCTTGACACCAAAATGTGTGACACTGCATGATGAAATCAGGCGCTCGTCAAAATGCAGAAATTGAAGAAACAGGCATCCTCCCGAAAGTTTGGACATTTTTAACCGAACTTTTATTTTTGGTCCCAACCCCTTTATGTCCATGTGAACACACATTTCGACGTGAATTTTACTGGAAAACATTTGTTAAAGGCACACAATATTTCATTTGTCTGTTTTAATGACTCTTTAGCTATTGGAGTTACCAAACTTTGGCGACCATTTTCTCGCTAACTTTCCCGCTGGAACCTGATGACCTCACTTCCTTCAATCGCAAATATCTTGAGATCTTGATTTCTTTTCAAGATAAATGGATGTTATTTATTTTATTGAAAGCAAGGCAAATAAATCAGCTTTTAAGTGACAAATAAATCTACATGCACATACATTGACCAGCGCCTGATTCCACTGCGTCATGACAAAGGTAAAGTATGCCGGAAAAAGTAAAATGTGAAGTTAGAAGACGTCATAATCGATTCCGGTCTTGTTTTTTATTTTTTTTTCTCCCCGAATCATCTCTTCTGCAGCCACAATGTCCTCCAACTGTCCTCCGGAACTACTGACATTGGCGGCATCCCCTGGCAATCTGGTGTCGCTCTGTTGGCCCAGGCGGTCATGGTTTATTTGTGCGTCATCAAGGGAGTACACTCTGCCGGCAAGGTTTGTACCAAGATAAAATTATACTGCATAGGCGTTTAGTTGGTTGGCCATGCACAGGTTAATAATATATAACTACACATTTGTGACGCAGCGTGGTGAAATCTGGCACTTGTCAAATTTGTGAAATCGGAGAAACTGGCATTTTTGGAGAATGTTTTATTTTTGGCTCAATACCCAATATCCATTCAAAAACACATTTTGAGTGAATTTTCACTGAAGAACATTGACTTAAAAACATAAAAAATTGCAAATTTTCAGTTTGCAAGGCCACTCAAGCTATGGAGTCACAAAACTTTAGAGTCCATTTTTTCGATAACATTATCTCTGTATCCAGGTGACCCCCGCCTTCTTCAATCGCAAATATCTTTACTTCTAATCAAGATGGAAGGATTTTTTTTCATCGGAAGGAAGAAAAACGCACAAGATTTAAAATTATACCAATCTCTGCATGCCTAAAATTTGACGAGCACCTGATTCCACTGGGTCGTGACACATAATTTCTCTAGGCTCAGGCCCCAACTGACCGCCGTAGGTCTTTACGTGGTGGTATAGGCTTGCATTTTAAAATCCTGGACCATGTATTTTGACTTTTTTTCCGGTTCACTTTAAAACGTAACTTTTTGATCACATAAAGGACAAAAATGTATGTGTGTGTGTATTTTATTTGTTCAAACTTTGCAATTATTTATGAACTATTTATAAAAAAAAAAAAAAGAAATCAAGCAATTCTTCACTGCGTCTTGAGAAATACCCAACACATGGCCCGAAAGTGACCTTTCAACAAATGGCATAATAAATGTGTCCTCGTGGGTAGTTCTGAAAATTATGATACTATGACAGGTATTTCACTAGAGAGAAATCAAAATTAGGTGAGAATGGCAATTGTTTGTGGGGAGTGCGGTGCTGGTACAATGAGATGCTTTAAAACGTTCAAGCTGACCCTGAGATACCAACAAAGGACAAAGAAATACAGTATACAAAACAATATAATTTGTCTTATTCTCTTTTTACTTTCTCTCTGTCTCTCTCTGTCTCTCTCTGTCTCTCTCTGTCTCTCTCTCTCTCTCTCTCTCTCTCTCTCTCTCTCTCTCTCTCTCTTTATATATATTATATCCTTCTTTCTCTCTCTTTCTAGCTCTTTCTCACTCACTTTCTCCCTTTTTCTCTCTAGCTCACTGTCTGTGTATCTCTTTTACTCCCTCTCCCTCTCCTGCTCTCTCTCTCTCGCTCTCTCGTTCTCGCTCTCTCTCTCTCTCGCTCTCTCTCTCTCTCTCTGTCTCTCTCTCTCTCTGTTGTCTCTCCCTGTCAGACATACCCATACTTACTTACACCCACCTATTCCCTTCCACACACAAACAAACACATTCTCAAGCTAACAAAATTCTAATTTGAAAGCAATTCCTAAGGATAAAAGAAATATGCGGGCCTTATGCCACTTGGAAACACAAACACACACACACACACACACACACACACACACACACACACACGTACACACACACACACACACATACACACACACACACACACACACACTCTCTCTCTCTCTCTTTCTATCTCTCTCTCTATCTCTCTCTGTCTCTGTCTCTATCTCTGTCTCTATCTCTCTCTCTCTCTATCTCTCCCTCTATCTCTCTCTCTATCTTGCTCTCAGTTTTCCTCTCTCCCTCTTCCTCAAATTCCGTGGCCTCTAGCTTCAGCGACTTGACTAATTAATACAGCAACCTGACAATTTAGAAAACGCAAACACAAAAACTCCAAAACAGAACAACAAAGAACAACACAAAAAACCCCGAACTAAATGAGGACAGACATAATTAGTTGAACGAACTTTTCCTACTTCTTCATGTTCTGCTGATTGCTGTTTTAATGCCCTGTTCTTCTGTTCTCAATAGCCATGTTCAGCCTATTGTTTCCCGGCCTAGAATATTCTGTTATGCAATGCTGATCTCCGGCTCATAAGCATGCATATCAAACAAGCTGCGACATGTTCCTAATGAATATTAGTTTTTGTGTTTTTGCTGGTGTTTAGATAGAAATTTCAAATCCCGGAGTCAGTGGTGTAGCTGTTTCGAGTTTCGTTACACAAAACAATGGTTTTTCGGAAATGAAGTAGTCGAATCTTACCTTATCATTCAAACTCTACAAAATTTGAACAAACGTTGGAAAGTACAATACCCTCAGATGTACTTTACCCGCTCTGCATTTGGAGTTGGTTCTGAATATTTCTTTTTCGTGTTCCTTATTTTATTATTTACCAAAGTTAGTGACTACGTTTATATCATTACCATCATTTCACCCCTGTGAGTGGTCTCCTGGCAAATAGTTCGCTTTCTATTTATCTATTTTCGTTAAACGTAGGCAATTTTAAGCGCTCCTCGAAAAAATAAATCATTTAGGAGGCGGGATTCCGAGCCTGCCTGTCAGGACCGACCTAGGCTGAGTGGGTTACAGCATCCCAACAGAAAGAGCGAGATACTCGATAAAAATTATCCCCATTCGATAATCGAGCTCGAATCTCCTGCGTGCGACAGCGAAGAGCATAAGCGGTAGACGACAGACGCTGTTAGTTCGTTTTCAGAAAGTTGATTTGAATGTTTCTCGATGTAACACAATCGGCGCTTAGTTTTGACTAAAACATTCACTTTTTGGCCATTACTAGGTTGTGTACGTGACAGCCACACTTCCGTACATTTTGCTGACTATCCTTCTCATCAAAGGCGCAACATTGCCGGGTGCTTTAGACGGCGTCATCTTCTATCTGAAACCGGACTTCAGGTGAGAAAAACCACATCGTCTTATCTGTATAATCTACAGAGGAGGCTCTAATGGCCTGGAGTTTAAGATGTTGGCCTCTCATTCAAAGGTCCCGGGTTCAAATCTGAAAGAAAAACAAATTCATCTCTAAAATTGTCTCCTTTCACCTCCTTTCCTGATCTCTAGCAATGTTTTGTCGTCTGCTTTCATCTCCTCTTCCTGTCTCCACCCCCTCACTTCCTTTGCCGCCTCCTCTGGGCTCCTGGCTCTTTCTGCAGCCTTTCTACTGTTACTACTTTGCTCCTTCTTACATCTGTCTTTCAGCCACACCTCTGACCTTCTTGTAGGAAAGATCTACACCTAGCCCTCTTGGACAAGGGCGAACAATCCCGTAGGTCCCGAATGAAAGAAGCACACGTTAAAGATCCCTTGGTGGTCTAAAATCGATAAGAGTAGGCTTCAGCCGCCACGCGGGCAAAATTCAAACTTTCGTTCCAACTAAATAAGTTCAATAAGCCTGGCCCGCTCAAATGAACTTATACAGTTGCGAGTGCCGTAAAACACCTACCAGAAAAAAATCTAATGAAGGGGATGGGACCCTTGAGAAAATGTCAAAAGATTACGTGTAAAGATATTTGAAAAATGGATATTTTACATTATGAATGCGATTCTATTGCACTGTATGCTTTCCGCGAAGCCCCTAATGTTTCTGAGTGCTCTAGGGTCTCCTTGTGTAGTAATGGTTGTAAAGCAAACAGCCTGCAGAGAGTGGATATGAGGTATATTATTATGAATACAGTGCTATTATTATTGATTATATTTTTTGTGTTTTCTGGTGTGAGAGTCGGAAGGTTGAAGACCGCCATTGATAGATCTCGATCTTACTACTTTTCTTTCACTTTTTTGTTTCTATCTGTCTGTCTGTCTCTCTTACTTTTTTCCAGCACAAAATGACCATATTTATGTCGATTCGCGTCTCTTTCTTAAAATAAAACGAACAAGTCATTCGGCTCGCACGCGCGCGTTTGTGTGTGGATGTGTGTGTGTGTGTGTGTGTG
>NW_004797408.1:214251-220368 GCF_000002075.1 Aplysia californica | reverse complement strand
CCCCTTAAAAAAAGGTAAAGATTCTGCATACTGGTTATCAATTTAACCCTGCCTCGTTTATGTATTGCCATGTCATCCAAATTTGGGTACACTCGATCTCAAGGCGTAGGCACATTTTGTTTGAATTAGGTTACTGGATCTCAACGCGTTTTGGCGGTATCCATTGTTGAAGCAAACAATGGAAGAACAACTAGTGAATGTCGGCCTGATATCGAAAGCACCAACGATACGTGAATTATCACAGTACTTAAAACATGCAGATTTTCTCTCCCGAAAACTCTCTCTCTCATACCCTTTTTAACTCCCAGTGGAGCACAGGCCATCAACAACATTACTCCAGCGAAGCCTGTCCTGAGCATCCTTTTCTATCTGTTTCCATGATGTCCCCGCTTTTTCAATTTCCGCTTGTACCGCTCGCCTCCATGTCATCTTTGTTCTTCCCTTCTTACGTTTTCCCTGTGGGTTCCAGGTTAAAGCCTGCCTGATGATGCTTTTTGGGGGTCTCCTCAGGGTATGTCCAATCCATTTCCATTTCTTCACCAGTATGTCTTCCTTTACTGGCCTTTGGCTTGTTCTTTCTCACAGTTGAGCATTAGTGACTCGATCGTGCCACTTGATGCCCACTATCCTTCGTAGGCATCCATTTACGAAGCTCTGCAGTTTCCTTGCTGCTGATGCTGTGAGCCTCCAAGTCACTGAACCATACAGTAGAACAGTCTTCACGTTTGTTTTGAAGATCCTCAGCTTGGTGTTCAATCCCAGTTCCTTAAACATCCATATATTCCTGAGAATGATGAATGCTGCTCTTGCCTTTTGGATTCTAATCTTGATGTCTTCGTCTGTTCCCCCTGCCTTGTTGATGACACTTCCCAGCTAGGTGAAGGATTCAACATCCGCCAATGGTGCCCCTTCCATGTGATAGGAACGTCGGTTGCATTAATTCGTAGAACTTTCGTTTTATCCGTGTGAACATGGAGTCCAACTCTATAGGAGAAGGTCCGGAGGCGATCTGCTTTCTGTTGCATCTGGGCTCGACTGTGAGAAAGAAGTGCCAAGTCGTCGGCAAAGTCCAAGTCTTCCAACTGACTGGTAAGGGTCCACTGTATGCCACCGCGTTGTCCCAATGTTGCCTGTCTCATTATCCAATCCACTGCTAATAAAAAAAGAGAAAAGGCGATAGCAGGCATCCCTGTCTCACTCCTGTATTCACTTCAAACGAGTTTGTCCACTGCCCTCCAAGTAAGACACTGCAACTCATTCCCTCATACATTTTCTTGATCAATCTCACGAACTTCTCAGGTATTCCGTAGTGGCGCATGGGCTTCCATATTGAGTCCCTATCTAGGCTGTCAAAAGCTTTTTCGTAGTCAACAAAGTTAACGTACAGGGAAGAGTTCCACTCTGTGGACTGCTCCACTATTATCCTCAAAGTTGCAATCTGATCTGTACATGATCTCTTTATACGGAATCCTGCCTGCTCCTCTCTTAGTTTTGCATCCAAGGCTTCCTTCAGTCTTTCCAGTATAGTACGACTTAAAATCTTCCCAGGAATGGGCAGGAGCATGATTCCTCTGTAGTTTTTACACTCATGCATGTCTCCTTTTTTGGGTAGTTTCACGATCAATCCCTCTCTTCAATCCTGTGGAAATTCTTTGCTGTCGCATATCTTGCCAATAATTTCATGAAGAATCCCTGCCGCTGTGTCGATATCCGCCTTGAAAACCTCTGGGGGAATTCCATCTGGGCCGGCTACCTTGCCTGCTTTCTGGTGTCTTATCGCCTCCTTGATCTCCTCTAAACTAGGCTTTTCTTCACTCAGCCCCAGATCAATCTCTGCTGGTGGAATGTCAAACTGTTTTTCTGGCCTTGGTCTGTCCAGTAACTCTTTGAAATGCTCCTTCCAGCTTTCTTTCTGTTCGTCTGGATTTGTGAGAAGCTTTCCCTCTTTATCCTTCACTGGTGCATCTGTGTTGTTGTATCTGCCTGCAAGTTTCTTGGTGGTTTCATACAGTCCTCTCATGTTTCCTGCCCCTGCTGCTTCCTCTGCCTCGCGTGCTAGGTCATCTACGTAGTTTCTTTTGTCTTTCCGTACGCTGACTTTTACCTCCTTCATTGTTTTGGTGTATTCTTCTTGGGCCTTTGCTTTGGCTGTCCTTGTCTTGCTCCTGTTTACCTGACCCTTTTCCTCTCCCTGTCTTCTATCTTCCTCAGAGTGGTGGCCGATATCTAAGGCTTGTGCTCACGTTTCCGTTTCCACAGTACCTCTTGACACGCAGTAGTCCAGCTTTCTTTTATTGCCTGCCATGTTTCTTCCACGCTGCTATCCTCCCCTAGTGTTTCCAACACTTGGAACCTGTTCTTAACTGCTACATTAAACTCCTCTCTTGACGATGGCTCTCTCAGAAATTCCACGTTGTAGCGGTACATATGATTATTGACAATTCCCTGTCTTCGTTTTAGTTTTAGTCGGATTGTTGAAATGAACAGATGATGGTCCGAAGCTACGTCTGCACCCCTGTAAACTCTAACATCCCTCACTGATCTCCTGAATTTCTTGTTGACACATATGTGGTCAATCTGTTTTTCAGTTTGTTGGTCTGGCGAAACCCATGTTGATTTGTGTATCTGTTTATGTGGGAAAACAGTTCCTCCTATCATGAACCCATTCGTTGCACATATTTCTGCAAATAGTTCTCCATTCTTGTTTCTGACTCCAAGTCCGTGTTTCCCCATGATTTACCCAAAGCCTACATTGTCACTGTCTACCTTAGCGTTGGAGTCTCCCATTAAAATCAAAATGTCCTTCCTTCTAACCTGATCAATAGAATTTTGTAGCATTTTGTAGAAAGTCTCTTTCACATCCTGGTCCTTATCATTGGTGGAGGCATATCCCTGGATAACATGAAGGTTGAGGTCTTTCTTCTGTGAACGGAATTCAGCTGATATTAGTCGCAGGTCCTCTGCTTTCCATCCTATCAAAGCCCGCTTGGCGTGTGTTGATAACAGAATACCTACTCCTTCTGTATGCGGCGAGTTTTCCTCCAGATGTCCAGAGTAGAGAACTGTTTCTCCTGAAGCAAGTTGGCACTCCCCTGCATTCGTCCATCTCGTCTCACAGAGACCCAATATGTCCAGATGGTAGCCCTTCATCTCTCTTGCGACCTGCAGTGCCTTCCCTGCCTCGTACATTGTACGAACATTCCAGGTGCCAAGTCTGGTGGTTCTTCTGGTCGACAGGAGGTTTCCGGGCTTGGTGGCTTCCTTTCCGCGTTCACCACCCTGCGTCATTCTACACTCCCTATTCTCTCCTCTCTTCGGGGATGAAGGTCCTCCATCTTCCAGAACTGGCAGTCGGGTTGTTTTTGCTGTTGATGTTTTTGTAGCTGCTTTTTGATTTACGGGAAAGGGCTGCTAACCCTTTGCCTAACCGACCTTAGTCGCCTTCTACGACATGCGTGGTACGGATACAGTGGTCCTATTCTTTGCTCCCCTGTCTCTTGGACAGGGCCCCGAAAACCACACGGGAGCTGCCGAAAACTAGTTGAGTTGTTATCCTGATTGCATTAATTTGCGGAGGGCTATCGTGGTTTGATAATAAGTACAGGTTTTGTTTGTTTGTGTTTTTTGTGGGGCGGGGGGTTGGGTAGGGAGGGATTCGTCATTAACCTTGACCATCAACAATTTATCTATAGAAAAATCAAACCTGCCTTCACAAAGACAACATTACTGATTCGACTTAGTATATTACAATATTATTATGGAAGCTCCACAATATTACTTCATATAATTATCTCATCTCTAACTAGGGCCAGGCCTTGCCTTTGTGGTGTACCCAGAAGCCATCTCGTACCTTCCTGTGCCACAGCTGTGGGGAGTTCTCTTTTTCCTGATGCTCTTCACCCTGGGGCTGGACTCCCAGGTGATTCAACTGGATAACAAGCGTCGTTCTTCGGATCTTTTTTGTTAACCGACTTATTTCAACGGATCTCTTTTACCAAACGACTTCTTTCACCGGATCCTGTTTTGGTGAACTGATTTCGTTCTCCGGATCCTTTAAAAAAACTTTTGTTACCTGACTTTGTTGAACGAATAATTTTTGTTAACTGACTTCTTCCAGAGAATCCTTTTTGATCACTGACTTCTTCCACCAAATCCTTTTTTTTGGTGCACAATTACATTTCCTTTTCCCCCCAAAATACTTCGCACTGACTGACCTCTTTCCCTAAATCCTACTGAACAAAATGGCTTTCTTTCAACAAATAATATTTGCAAACTGACATAAAAATATAGATTCCTTTTACTACTGAAACTTGATTTCTTTCCCCGACTCACTTGCAAATCTGTTCAGCTTTCACTTTCAGATCAGCAGCCTTGAAATGGTTATAATCTATATTGCATCTAAAAGTAAAGAAAATAATCATCAAATAAGTGGAATTTTCCTGTTTTACTTCGAGAAAAACAATCAATGAAACTTCTGAATTTAAAAAGATCTTTGTATTCACATCGGTGCACGGGCTCGTTATGTATAGTTAGTTAGTTTGTTTTGTTTGGGGGTTTTTAGGGTTTTTTTTTTTTGGGGGGGGGGGGTGTTGTTTTTGTGATAAATTGTTTTCAGCTCTGACAATGTTCCCAATTTTCTGTTGCAGTTTGTGTTTTGCGAGACGTTTTTGACCACCGTCACTGACGTGTTTCCCTGGTTGATGAAGAGGAGACAGTTTCTCTTTAAGATCCTATTCTTCACAGTTTTGTTTGTTATATCTTTACCTTTCGCCACAGAGGTAAATCAATTACATGTAAAAAGCTCAGCGGCTTCCATATAAAACCTGACCGGGGGTGGTTTTTTAAAAGTAAAATGTCTTTTTCATTTTTCATTTTAATCTTTCGTTCTTTTAAAAATCATAACTTTAGCTTGAATTTAATAAATTTAAACTATTTTCTGAACTTTGTTTTTCAATTTAATTTAATTCAATTTGTTTATTCGCCTGTTGTAATTATTATAATAATGACTTTTGTTATGTTTTTGTTTTTGTTTTTGTTTTTGGTTGTTTCTCCTTTCTCTGTGTTTGCTAGTTTATTCGTTTTTGTATTATTTCTTTTGTTTTGTTTTGTATTTTTTGTCTTCATAACTCTGAGTTGGAAAAGGATTATTTGAGCTTTGAGTAGTAAAACGAAACAAAAAAAGGTCCTGGTCCTTTGCTGGACTTAAACACCCGCACTTCGCCAGGCACTTCTTGGAACCACGCACTTTATAAAGGACGTTAATATAATATGCTCAGCGAAAACGTGCAAGAGCAAAGCGAAGACCTTTAACCAGAAACCTGTCGACGCATGTTCTGCGGCTGTTGTTGACGAAGACAAAACAATCGTTATACTATGCCAATAACACACTCACACACACACACACACACAAACACACACACACACACACACACACACACACACACACACACACGCACACAACGTGTTTCTTAATTTTCAAAGTTCTCTTTTCATTTCTAAAACTTTTATATCTGTCCCTGGACATGTGGATTTGGACTATAGAATTTTATAGCCGTCAAATAAAATAATAATATGTGAGAGTGCATAAAGGTTTTATAATGTGAAGTCGTCAATACCTCATACTGATACATACTGTTGATTTGTTTGTAGGTAAGGATTTTTTCAGTTCCTGTTTTTAAAAAAGTAAGGAGGTGTGGAAAAGGGGCTATTACACTTTTTTGTTTGTTTGTTTGCTTGTTTGTTATTTTTTAACTTCAAAAGCTAAAGAATCATTGCATGCTTCCTTTTTTTGTTATATGTTCACTGCGCTCTCCCCTTTTTGCTTTTACACCTATTAGTTTTCTTTCGAGCGCTATTTTTTCCTTTCTTACTGTATTGTTTTTTTCGGTTTTTTAAAAATTTCTTTCTTTGGCTAGGGCGGCATGTACCTGTTTCAGCTGGTCGACTGGTATTTCGCCGCCTATGTCGTGATTGTGGATAGCATTTTGGAGCTGTTCGTTGTCAGCTGGATCTACGGTGAGAAACTATGTCATAATTTAATTTAGCACTACTGTGAGACGTGTTTTATATTATTATCATAATTATAATTATTATAGACATTTAAAAATTGGCAAGCTG
>NW_004797408.1:200172-208560 GCF_000002075.1 Aplysia californica | reverse complement strand
ACACACACACACACTCACACACACACACACACACACACACACACATACACACATACACACACGAAAAAATGCGGTGGTCTTAAACAGGGGAACTCTTGGACAGTGTCAAAATAATATTTAAGAAAGTACAAAGGGACAACTGGGAAGTGATCGTTTGTGCATGTGAATGTCTTGGCCAGGTGTCTGTTAGAGTAGATTCGACAATGAATTGTTAAAAAAAACTACAAGACAAAATAAAAAGGGACAAGATCAATAGTATTTCAAAACTAACCAATCGTTTCATAACTCTCCTTACAAGATCCTTTAAATTATTGCGTTTTGTGTTTATATGTGGTTTTTTTTAATAAAAAGCCATTTCCGTTTTCATAAACAAGTTGCTTCTTTAGGAATTTTATGTCAAACAAATTCCCGTGAAACTAGTTATATCAGGTCCAAATTAAAACATTCTAGTATAAATTTTGTGTGAGTTATTCAGAAAAAAATTGTTAATTTTTTGTTGTTGATCACCCTGTATTTTCAAGAACTCTTTTCAACTGAAGAGAATCTAATAAGCAAACCTCGTCGCAACACTTTATATCATGTTCCTTGGGCTTTCCAAGTGTTATCACACCAGCATACCGTAAAACACTCAGAAATTTCTCAGCTTCCCAGGAAACGTACAGAGCAAGCTGTGAGGTTGTATACGCTCAGCCACGAAACGAATGGACATCATTTAACACGTCTGTAACCACGTACACATTCCTATCTGGAATAAGAGAGGAAAAGCTGTTTAAAAGTGCCTTTCCCAAGGACACAACGTTCGGCCCCGATGGGATTCAAACCCACGACCTTACGGTTGCGAGTTCAAGAGTCATAGGTGCAAGTTAATCAAAACTTTAAGCTAGAACTTTTCACCATAAAACACGTAATATCAATTCCTGGGTAGTTCCGTCCGAACACGTGTCGTTAGGAGGCGTATAAATGCCAAATTAGCTCTTTAAAAAAAGTATCGCACCTTTTTATATGTAAAGTAAGAACAGAATTTTGAATTTATATGGCATTTGTGTAGCATTCCCAGCCGATTAAAGTATACAGCCTCTGAGTGCTTTACAATACACCTGACTAATTATCCATCTATATAGATCTATAACAATGTTTTGTCGCTAATAAAAAAAAAATTCAATTACAAGTGCTAGATTTTAATGGATAAAAAGATTTCATCTCTCTTCAGCTACGGTACTATGCAAGGTTTTCCAGGCTCCGCGTCTGTGATATGCAATTAGATCTAACGTCTGTTCACCCATTGTGTTACGTTTAATAGATGGTGAAAGTGGCATCGGTAGCCTAGTGGTTAGGCTACCGGACTCGTAATCGTGAGATCGCTGATTCTGGGTCCGACGCTATGTCCTTGTGAAAGGCACTTCACATGAATTTCGTATTTGGCAAGGTCTTTTCGGAGCAAGACGTTAAACTCAGAGGTCCCTCCTCTTAAATAACTTAGTACAGTGTGGTGTTGATAGGAGGCGTTAAACCTATACCACTTCACAATTTTTTAAAAAGATAATAAAAGAATCTTTTTTTGTGAGCTGAAGTTGGAATGTAGAGTCTCAGCAGAATAATGTTATGGTATATTATTATTCAAACATAATTTGTGACTCAGGGAGACTCAATTGGAGGCTCTCGTGGTCTAGAGGTTACGGTGTTTGCCTTGCCTTTCATTGAAAAGGTCCCAAGTTCGAAACTTGACTACGACGAGCAATGCTTTTCTCTGAGATGATCGACTTTCACATCCTTTGACCAGCTCTAAAACTGCGTCCTCTTGTCTGCTTTCGTCTACACTTTCTGCCCTCTCCCATCTTCTCCTTTGCCCCCTCCTCTTGGCTATTGACTCTTTCTTCAGCTTTTCTACTGCTACTCCTTGGCTCTTTCTTACTGCCGTTTTTCAGCCACACCCCAATCTTATGTTAGGTAAGAACTACACCTAGCCTTCTTGGATATGGTTAAAAAAATCTCTGAGGTCCTGTGTGCAAGATGAGCCGTTAAAGATCCCTTGGTGGTCCAAAAATCGATAAGAAAAGGCTTTGATCGCCATCAGGGGAAAAAAAATCAAAAATTCCTACCGAAATGAAAATGTTTATTGTGTCCTGCACGCTCATTTGACCTCATGCAAAACCCCCCAAAAAAGAGTGGCGAACTAGTACATAAAGAATTTGTTACATAAGTTGTGGTGTAAGACCATGATTTATCCCACGAGTGAAATTGCCGAGTTGTAATCACAAGTTTCAACAATTGATTACAACTGGCAATTTCACAAGTAGAATAAATCATGGTCTAACACCATAACGAGCGTAGTACATTTTTTATACATTACTGATATCAGCTGGCAAAATAAATCCGTACCAACAAAGTTTAAATGGCCCGCAAATTGGACAAGAGGATCCATTTTGGAGTCTCACATGAAAACAAAATTTTCCTGCTTTCACATTTTCACCTTTTTACTACTTTGCTTACAGAGGGATAGAAGTAGAAGGCGAAAATAGCGCATGCGGTAATTTATGCAAATTGTTATATTTCATGTGTGAGATATCAGCTTAGCCTATATTTCAAGGATTTATTTTACCGGAAGTGCAATGCTAAAACAACTCGATGTATAGTATAAAAGTATTTATTTTAAAGGAAGTGAGCAGCATTGCACTTCCGATAAAATAAATCCTTACATTTCAGGCGGGCAAAAGCAAATATCTCACACGTGAAATATACAAATTTGCATAAATTACTCAAGCACTATATTTTTCTTCTACTTCTTTCCCTCTGTAAGCAAAGTAGTAAAAACGTCGATGCGAAACGCGCTCACCATGGGCACCCAAACACTAGATCTACTCTCACAGTCTCGTAATCCCTTAGACATGTAGTTGAGTATACGTGTAAATCTATCACGTTGCCCTTAATTTTGTTTTAAATAGAGTCAAATGATGGGCACCATAATGAACCGGGATTACGTCAGAGTATTGTGCTGTGAGGTTCAGTTCTTTAAGTAACATCTTTTCTCGAATAAAATAAGCATTCGATCTACTTGGTCATCAAATTATGTGACTTATCAGGTGCAGCTAAATTGCCCTCTTTCAACTTAATTAGCTCAACTGACGTTTGGGGATTAGTTTTTCCGTCCAGTCCAATGATTTACGATCTCTGGTCCAGACATTGCAGCAGCACACCAGAAAAACACAGTGAGTGGACAGCACTGGCCACTAAATTTTAATTCTTAAAGCGATGGATCCACAACACAACTAAATAGCGGTAACTACTTCAATCTAGTAGTACTAGTAGGCCTACATCTATCAGCTCGAATAAGTTATCATCAAATCAGTACGTTTGCTTTGAAATTTAGTAGTCACTTTATCAAACAATAAAAAACCCACTGTTTAGCTAACTTACATTGTTTTTCGAACTTTCGTTAACATTAATTCTATCACTAGATGTACATAATATACTAAACAATCTACTATAGAAATGACAGAAGATTACACTTTAAAACAATATGTAATTGAAAAATATGATATTAGACAATATACCAGTATAATACTCTTGGTTGATTACTTTTTTTCGGAAATAATAAAAGTTACTTCCGCTGTTATCTGATATTCTTACCTCCCCCCTACAAAATCAAAAATATCTGAAATCGATTGGATTTATGTGATTTCTGCAAAAACCTGACCTGACAGACTAAAACTGACTACATATTTGGAATCAGCACTTCAGTTTCCAAATAACTTGATAACTTGTGTTGCTAAAAAGCCTTTTTTTCATCTTGGTCAATGTAATAATGCAGTGCGCTAGATCAGAATTAGATTATAGATCTAGATCTAGAGAACAACTCCTTGCCTTTGATTGTTTTGGTTACGAAGTTTAAAATCAAAACCAAAGTCATCTCTATTTTAACAACAACACGCACTTTCTTTCAAATTTAGAATTGTACGTTTTCTGCTTACTTTGCTTATATTACGTTATGTTTGTTTTGTTTGGGTTTTGTTTCGCGGAAGGAGATATACAGATGGCACAACTTGTTAAGTAGCGTGGCTAAAAGTAAAGGAAAACAATCCAGATTTTTTTCCAATTCTCAATCTGACTCCGACGGGCATGAACATTTTGCTTTCATGTGAGACTCTAGAAAGGATCCTCTTGTCCAATTGGCTGACCATTCGAACTTTGTTCGTACGGATATATTTCGCCAGCTGATATGAGTATTGTATAAACAATTTGTGACACTCGTTATAGTATTAGACCATGATTTATCCTACTTGTGAAATTGCCAGTTATAATCACTTGCTGAAACTCGTGATTACAACTTGGCAATTTCACTGGTAGGATAAATTATGATCTGAGCCTACACCACAACTCATGTAATATATTTTTTGACTCAACAGGACGTCAGTGCAGTGTCCGTACAAGAAGTGCTGCAGTCTCGAAGTTTTTTTCGGTAAAACTGAACAAGCAGCATTGACTTGGACAGTGTCAAGTATTTTCACGTTCTACGACCATAGCTGCGCTGATAACAAAAATTAAGTCTTAATAGAACTGAGCTACAAAGAATGAGTAGACTAAGGCCTAGTATTTATTATTTCCCAAATACTGTTCTCTAAGGTTCGTGTGACATGGGAACTGTCGCTATTTCAGAAAGTGAAATGCTAAACATTTAAATGTCAGCTTGTTCGAATCCCGAATTTGCATAAGATGTCGGTATTCAGAACATTATGACTGCACGATGAGGGGTAAAAATTGATTTTGCGGATGGTTCGGACTGGATTATTTTCTAAAGCTAATTTTGATACAAATTTAACACTTCCTTTGACTGGGACAGAATTGAAAATAAAACAGCTTTTTTAAAATAGAATTTAAGTGAACCCGCATGCAATCGCTTTTATTGGAGTGATGTTCTCATGCGCGGCATGGCGTTCAGCTTGTGCAAAGAACTCCCTGATTTATCCAGTACTACTGTTTCTGTTGTTGCCGTTGCTACTATTATTGTTTTCGATCCAACAATAGCCCCTTGGTTCAATGGTATATGATTAGCAGTGCAGGTCTGCTGCAGTTGCTTAATGTTCCATTGAGTGTGTGGTCTGTGTTAGGTTTCGGAGGTAGAAGTAGAGTTCTCTGGATCCCCTTTTAGCAAGTGTATCAGCTAGTTCACCTGATTTTGGACCAATGTCTTTAATGGGATGATTAGGACCTTTCCTAAAACATGCATTACTCTTAAATTCAATTTCCGTTCTTCTTAATTCACATTATAGAGTAAACAACAAAGCACACTATCGAGTAACAAGGTTTACTGAAGAATATTTTCTCCGAAAGGGTGAAATTTTTCATAGTAATATGATGGCAGCAATATCACCACAGGTCTTTTTTTTTGCATTTACTTAGACGAAACACTTTCTACCTCTTCAACCTACCATTGCGATCTTTTATAATTTTATTTGTAGAAGTCGACTTTGTCAAAGACGCACTGCTATTGGCCATCGACACCGTGGGTTACCAAGCTCGACAAGAGATTTGACACCGCAAAAGGCCTCTCGTGAAAAAAAATTATTATTGCCGGGGCTTCCTTCACCATGGCCAAGTCCAACGATTCTTCAAACCCCAATAATTACGCACTAATACCGGTCACTTTAGGCTCTGATGTGAACTCAGAGGTCACATCTAGTAATGGAAGGTATGTTCACCATCACGAGAGTGTACCTTTACAATATGTTATCGTAGATAACGATACCAAAAGAGCAACTGTTGATCGTGAGAATGAAATACCTACCGGGCGCCCAACAACCGAGAAAAGAGAGCTTTATGAAAACGAAGCCAGTCTAGAAGATGATGGCATTGTCTCAAGGGACAAGTAGGGGAGGAAAGTCGAGTACATCTTGTCCATGGTTGGCTACTGCGTCGGACTTGGTAACGTGTGGCGTTTTCCCTACGTGTGTATGAGGAACGGAGGAGGTAAGTAGCAATTATCCAACAATCATTAATATGTCTTTAACTGGAATTTGTAACTGAAAATGTTTTACTGGTGTCTGTGATGCAATGCAGGCTAAGCGCTTCGTTGTTGCACACAGGAGACCGCAGTTCGATTCTCAAGTGGAGATAATATTTTTATCGAGTAGCTTGACCTTCCAGCTTTGATGTTGTATCCTTCTCAGCCCGGGTTGGCCTTGGCATGAAGGGTCGGAAGCCCACGTCCTAAATGATCAAAAGTATTTTGAGGGGGGCACAAAACACCTACATCAAGTCTTTTTGAGTAAATAATTTACGTCCTTATCCAATTAATTGATATTTTTCAAGAAGTGTGCTGCCACTACATTGTCTGTCGGTGATACCATGCCTGAGAGGAATACAATGTCCCAACAGACAGACTTTGCTACTGGTAACTAAGAGCTTTTGTTGCACCACAAATATTTACTTGATTCATCATCGTACCTTACAATTCGAATCATTGATTTAGTTTTAGTCGAACCATCTTTCTATGTCTAGATGCTGTTTTAATGCTCTGCAACAATCGGTTACGTCTTCTGTTTTAAGGGTAAGCATACAATGTATTAATTTAATGTTATAGTTAATACGTAGTGAGCCAGTGGTGTAGCGGTTTTGCGTTTCGTTACACAAAACAATGGTTTTTCGGAAATGAAGTAGTCGAATCTTACTTTATTATTCAAACTCAAAAAAATTTGAACAAACGTTGGAAAGTATAATACTCTCAGATGTACTCTACCTGCTCTGCATTTTAATTTGGTCCTGAGTATTACATTCTTTTTCGTTCCCTTATTATTCTGTTTTCCAACATTAGTGACTACGTTTATATTATTACCATCATTTCACCGCTGTGAGTGGTCTCCTGGCAAATAGTTCGCTTTCTATTTATCTATCGTTAAATGTGGGTAAGTTTAAGCCCTCATCGAAAAAATAGATTATGTCGTAGGAGGCGGGATTCCGAGTCTGCCTGTCAGGACCGACCTAGGCTGAGAGAGTTACAGCATCCCAACAGAAAGAGCGAGATACTCGATAAAAATCACTCCAATTCGAGAATCGAGCTTGGATCTACTGCGTTCGACAGCGAAGAGCCTAAACCTAGGCGATCATAAATCGATTATATCGATTATATGACCGTCTAGGCCTAAACGGTACACTACCGACGCTGTTAGTTCGTTTTCAAAAAGTTTATTCGAATGTGCCTCCATTTAACATAATCAGCTCTTAGTTTTGACTAAAACAATAATTTTTTGGCTATTACTAGGTTGTGTATGTGACGGCCACACTTCCGTACATTTTGCTGACTATCCTTCTCATCAAAGGCGCAACATTGCCGGGTGCTTTAGACGGCGTCATCTTCTATCTGAAACCGGACTTCAGGTGAGAAAAACCACATCGTCTAATCTACAGAGGGGGCTCTAGTGGCCTGGAAACAAAAGAAAAAAAAATCTCCAAAATTGTTTCCTTTCACCTCCTTTCCTGATCTCCAGCAATGTTCTATCGTCTGCTTTCATCTCCTCTTCCTGCCCCCACCCCATCCTCTCCTTTGCCCCCTCCTCTGGGCTCCTGACTTTTTCTGCAACCTTTCTACTGCTACTCCTTGGCTCCTTCTTACTGCTGTCTTTCACCAACACCCCTGATCTTCTGGAAGGAGAAAGATCTACACCTCGCCTTCTTGGACAAGGGCGAAAAATCTCGGAGGTCCCGTATGCAAGTTTCGCACGTTAAACATCCCTTGGTGGTATAAAATCGATAAGAGTAGGCTTCGGCCGCTACCCGGGCAAAATTTCAGAATTTCCTACCTACTAAAAAAGTTTAATGAGTCCTACCCGCTCATATGACCTTATGCAGTTGCGAGTGCCGTAAAACACTTACCAGAAAAAAATAATCTACTGAAGGGGATGGGACGGGGGAGAAAATGGCAAAAGATTACGTCTAAAGACGTTTTACAAATGGATATATTTCACATTACGAATGCCATTCTAGTTGCACTGTATGTTTCCCGTAAAGCCCCTAACGTTTATTAATATTATCATTATTGTATTTTCTAGGGGGAGAGTCGGAAGGTTGGAGGGAGCCACTGGTATATCTCGATCTTTCTACTTTTCTTTCCCTTTTTTGTTTCTGTCTGTCTGTTTGTCTTCTTTTTTCCCAGTACAAAATGGCTATATTTGTGCCCTTCTCTTTTTTAAAATAAAACGAGAAAGGCATTCAGATCGCACGCTCGCGTTTGTGTGTGGATGTGTGTGTGCGTCTGTTTGTGTGTATGTATGTATGTATGTTTGTGTGTGTGTGTGTGTGTGTGTGTGTGTGTAACAGAGAGAAAGAGAGAGAAAGAGGCAAACAGTGAGAGTAGAGAGGGAAAGAGAGAGAGAGAGAGAGAGAGAGAGAGAGAGA
>NW_004797408.1:177215-198901 GCF_000002075.1 Aplysia californica | reverse complement strand
AGTGAGAGAGAGAGAGAGAGAGAGAGAGAGAGAAAGAGTGTGTGTTAGAGAGAGAGAGAGGCAGAGAGAGATGAAAGAGGAGAGGGGGTATGTTTGTATGTGTGTATGTGTATGTGTGCGAGTGCCTGTGTGTTTGTGTGTGTATGTATGTTTATGTGTTTATTTGTGTGTGTGTTCATGTATGTTGATGTAGGTGGGTGGGTGTGTGTATGTGTGTGTATTATGTGTGTCCGTGTACGTGTGTATGTTGGTGTATAAGATTGTTTTGATGTGTGTGTGTATGGGTGTGTGTGTGTGTGTGTGTGTGTGTGTGTGTGTGTGTGTGTGTGTGTGTGTGTGTGTGTGTCTGTGTGTGTGTGTGATTATTTTGGGATGTTAAGCATTTGTGTGCACGGATTGATTTCAATGAAAAGGGTTACTACTTTGCGTTAATTTCCCTCACTACTTGTTTTCAAGTGTTTTAACACCTCTAATACTCGAGACTTATATGACCTAATTATGGTCTAAAGATTAAAAAAAACTTTAGCTCCCTAGTTTCAGTACCTTCCCACCATTCTATTCCACAGAGACAGTGTATTGCTGTGCTTCGCTTGTGAAGGTACAAGCGTGTTTGCAGGCTTCACCATCTTCACACTTTTAGGACACATGGCCCACACTTTGAACGTGCCCATTTCAGATTTCACTAAAGCAGGTAAATAAGTAGTCAAAGACATACCGTCGGTCGCCTGATAAAACCGTGAATTCCACAATTTTTCGTAAATCGTTTTTTTTGGGGCATAATTTGATAGTGCTCGATGAGACACATGTCCCTGTAAAACAATTTTTCAATTATCTCAACCCAAACGTGCAATCTGACGTAATAAGAAAATCGTGAATAAACACCGTGCCCCCAAAGTCGCCTGATGAAACCGTGAATCCCACACCTGTGTGGAATTCACGACCTCATCAGTCGATTTATGACTCGAGGGGCTGACCGTTGGCGCCGTGAACGCCTCTCTGGGCTATTAAAATATGAGCGATTGCGTTGTGCAAACACAATGGTCGGTCAGTATTCACGGTTGTAATTTATAATGTCGACTGCATATGTTTTGCGAGAAAACCTCTGTCACATAATTAAGATGTGTGTTTCCTGTATGCAAGACTGGAATTGTTTCACGACGACTGTCAAATTCGAATGTGTAATTTGTGTGCTCTTCTAGTAGTGGGTAAAACAATTTTTTATCTTGCTTGTTTGCAAATTTATTTTTTTTATAATAACGTGACGCAGTCAAGTATAAATTACAAGTTTATTTTCGTGTTGTATCACAACCCAAACTTGTTTTACATTGAAAGCTCACTGATTTGACAACAGAGTTCCCTAAGGAGAAAAGGAATTTTGAGAAGCCCAGCAATGTGAACCACTTTGGGCTTCAAAGAAAGCTACAAAAAATACCAAATGGAAATAATAAAAGAACCAGACTTCAATGAAAAAAAGTGTCATTCAAAGTACACGGTGCGTTGGAACAGATCAAATTTGCTTATTTTAACCTCCGAGAGAGAGAGAGAGAGAGAGAGAGAGAGAGAGAGAGAGAGAGAGAGAGAGAGAGAGAGAGAGAGAGAGAGAGAGAGAGAGAGAGAAAGAGAGAGGAGAGATAGAGAGAGAGGGAAAGGGGGGGGGGCAGCAATAAGCTATACAAATCAAGAGATAGTAGGTCGATTGAAAAAACTAATGAACTGAAACCCAGATGTGATTGCTCAACCAAATCAAATGACTGCTCACTATTAACAGACAAAGACAGAACAACTATCTTTGTCTTTGTCATGGGGAGACAGAAAGACCTATGTGAACGATCTTCTCAACACGAAAGAGTACACTTTAAATGCGATACACCAAGCTGAAAGATGCACACTTGGGTTTATTATCTGAAACAAAATGACCAGAAGATCAAAGTTTGCAGGATGTTGATATCTATGACCGGGCTCACCCATTGTAAATTGTTCTAGAAGTGCCCATGCCAGTTTCATCATCGCCTGGCTCACCCTGTACGGACACTTTCCACTATTCCCTACCCTGGGCTAACTTCTTCATATTTGTCAAATGTCTTTCCACTTTTCTGTTCTTCATTCTTTGCGACTTTTGTAACAGGTTCAACATGGCCTTCCCTTGATCGTGTAACCTGTAAACTCAAAATTAAAATTTTATTTGTTATGTAGCTGCCTGGTTTCCTTATGGTATGCTCAGTTCAGCCCATCTCCACAGCTTTCTTCTGTCTGCAAATTTTCTGCTCCTCACGTCCTCATTGGTGACTCTGTCTGTCCATCTGATCCTGAGAAACTTCCTCCGGCATTTGTTAGTTACAACCTGGACCCTCCAGTACTTTGTAAAGAGTGCTTTAGGAGAGCCCACCCAGCTGCACCACCAAATAATCCACAATGGTCGTGCAAGCCAAGGAGTTTCTGTTATTATCTGTGGACATGCTTCTGAAGTTTCCCACTCACTATTGCCAGCAAAGCTCTGGAAAACTGTTTCTTGATCCCTGATTCTGTAATCAGTGGGAAATTGAAACCGCCTGCACAGGTCAGGGACAATCTGCCTTATATATCAGGCTACTCAAATATGTGACATATGAAAAGACCATGTCGACCTGTGAGCCAAACAAGGATCAATGTGAATTGTGCTTGAGTTTTGAGTCATGACAACGTCAGCCAGACTAAGTGGAAATCTCACATGTCAGAAAAGAAAGCGACAAAGAAAGGGCACGCCATGGATAAAACCTCTGCTCTTAGGCAAGAAGACCTTGTGATGATTTGCATGAATCTTCAGGGTGTACTTTTGCCACTGTCTATCAATTGCTCCAGCTCTTGTTCCAGAAACATGCACATAATCTTCAATGCGACATCGTATGATGCCATCTATTACTTATGAACAAAAGGCACAAGGTGATTTGATTGCAAAGGAATTCACAAGTTGTTTGATGGACTTTTTTTCAACGTACACATATGCATAGAAGGTTATAACAATATATTATTATACAGCTATGTGTGTGTATGTGTGTGTGTTTGTTTGTGTGAGTGTGTGTGTGAGTGAGTGAGTGTGTGTGTGTGCGTGTGTGTGTGTGTGTGTGTGTGTGTGTGTGTGTGTGTGTGTGTGTGAGTGTGTGAGTGTGTGTGTATTAGTACAAAATTGCATCGATTTCAAATCCTGTGAGTGTCTTTTCCACTAAGAGCAAACACGAATTTGTAAACAAAATCTTATTAGAGGCTACACTCATATGCAAGTAGAAAGTATGCACGGCGTCATTGAGCTGCGGCTTTAAATAAAAGACTTTTTCAGAACTGCAATTGTTGTAGTTATATCAACGAAGACCATATAAAGTGAAATCAGTGGACCATATTATTTTCCCCCATGATTTTGTCAAAATTGCTGTCCACAATACTGTCAGGTCGGGTAGACAAAAAGAAGACCAAGCTGTTAATGCAGTATGAAGCCTCTGATATACATAAGGAGGAATTCTTTGCAAACTGAACTCTAACGGAGAGTGGGAGAGTCTTCTAAAGTCAAGAGACATAGAAACCCCAACAAAATGTTCCCCACCACTGTATCATTCTCCTTATAAATGGCAAAGAGTAATTTTCAGGATCTGAGAGACAAAATGAGTAAGATAATGAAAGATGATCATTCAGTCATTCACGTGGTATAAAAGTTTGATCCACCACCCCCCTGTCCAGTCCAATCCCAATAAAAAGGATATACACTTACTCACAATTGGACAAAGAAAGATAGGAAAAGAGAAAGCACGCAAATGAAGGAGTATGATTTCATAAATTACATACAATATCACATTCATGTAAGAATGAGAGATGTTCATAGTAGTAAAATAATGAATAGATTTCTGTTTCACTTAGTCTGTATGTCATACTCAGTTTTAAATTGATCTTTTAAAGTCTTTTTTATAACAGTATTTCGTGCTTTCACATATTTTTAAACATACCAGGGCCAGAGAAAACACACTGCCTATAACCGTGAATACAGCACCGCGTTCCCAAAAGCCTACTGATGAAATCGTTGTGGAATTCACGACCGCATCAGGCGAGATTCGAATATGAAAATCGTGAATCCCACACTTTTTCGAAAAAATGACCATCTACGGCAAAAAACGTACTACAGTATTATTTCTAAAAGGTAATTGATCAGATCTATCCATTTAGTTTATTTCTTGAACGACGAATGACGGAGAAAATCAGTTTTTTCCCTTTCCTGTAAAATTTGCTTCGTGTGGAATTCACGATTTCATAAGGCGACCGACGCATACTAGGAATTTTCACTTTTTTTTCGAGTAATTAAAATAGTTAATGTCATTATTGCTCTCTCTCTCTCTCTCTCTCTCTCTCTCTCTCTCTCTCTCTCTCTCTCTCTCTCTCTCTCTCTCTCTCTCTCTCTCTCTCTCTCTCTCTGCTCTCAGTCCATTGAACGCAGTCCGCAAACAAAGTCTTTGGTAGTGGAGAGTATTCATAATCTCTG
Source organism: Aplysia californica (assembly GCF_000002075.1). NCBI lineage: Eukaryota > Metazoa > Mollusca > Gastropoda > Aplysiida > Aplysiidae > Aplysia > Aplysia californica. The sequence goes on along the minus strand of NW_004797408.1, from coordinate 194,400 downwards.
CAACTGCCAAATTTAGCCATATCTTCGATACCGTCGGGGGCGAGTTCATGAGTTCATGATCAGCTTCCCCGAGCGGAGAACTATTTTTGACCGGGAAACGAATTCAAGAACCCCGGTGTGTGTGTGTGTGTGTGTGTGTGTGTGTGTGTGTGTGTGTGTGTGTGTGTGTGTGTGTGTGTGTGTGTGTGTGTGTGTGTGTGTGTGTTTGAAGGTATGTGTGCAGGGTGTGCAGTTTGATTGTGCGCATTATTTCAACAGTTGACACCTAAAACCGTTTGCTTACTAATGAACCGGGCAATCACATCCAAACTTTTTGTTTTGGGATAATCACAATTCGACAATCCTGTCGAATTTTAGTATTTTTAAAAGTGTTATTAGGGTTTTACAGCTCTCGCAACTGCATAATGCGGTCATAATATGAGCGCCAAGGGGTGGATTATCAACAGAGAAGTTAAAACGGGGAATCAGGCTAACTCTGCTCTCCTCTCTAGCCTCAAAAGTACAAAGTCTGCTTCGACTATCAAGGCACCCCGGAAATAGCGGGTCACGAGCAAGTGACAAACATGCAAGGAAGTAGAAGGAAAAAGACGGTAGGGATTAGGAAAGAAAAAGCAGCAGTTCCCCGTACAGAGTTCAGGCACAATTATGAGCATGGCATTGATGAATCAGCCCATTTACAATTGTACTGAGCATAAGCACATGTTAATGTCTCCTCTTTGGGAATTGCCAGTGTCCGTTGTTGCCTATTCCCCTTTTTCTACTAAAAAACAAAACACATTTTTTTAAATCAGAAAAAAACAAAACAAAACAAAAATTAAAAATTAAGAAAAGCTTCAAAGCTAAAGATTGGGGGCTATCGTGGCCTAGAGGTTAAGGTGTTCACCTCTCATTCAAAGGTCCCGGGTTCGAATCCGGGTAGCGACCGTAATTTTTTTTTCTTTAAAATTGTCTTGTTTCACCTTCTTTCCTGCTCTCAAGCAATGTTCTGCCGTTTGCTTTCGTCTCCACTTTCTACCCCTACCCCCTCACACCCTGTGCCTCCTCCTCTAGGTTTCTGACTCTTTCTGCAGCCTTTCTACTGCTACTCCTTGGCTCCTTCTTACTTTGCTGCCCTACTGTACAGCCACCCTCTCTCGGAGAAGGGCGAAAAATCTCGGAGGTCCGTATGCAAGTTGCGCACGTTAAAGATCCCTTGGTGGTTTAAAATCGATAAGAGTAGGTATCGGCCGCTGCCTGGGCAAAACTCAAAATTTCGTACCAACTAAAAATATGTAATGTGTCCCGCGCGCTAATGTGACTTTATACAGTTGCGAGCGCCGTAAAACACTTACCCCCCCAAAAAAGCATAAGATTCGGCATACTGGATATCAATTGAACGCTGCTTCGTTTATGCATTACCATGTCATCCTAATTCGGGTACACTTGATCTCAAGGCGTGGGCACATTATGTTTGAAGTACGTTACTCGATCTCAACGCGTTTTGGCCGCATCCAATGTTGAAGCAAACAATGGAAGAACAATTCGAGAGTGTCGGCCTGATATCGAATTCCCCAAGGATACGTGAAGTAACACAGTACATAAACTGTACAGACTTTCTTTTCCCAAAACTAGTTGAGTTATTATCCTGATTGCATTACATTGCGGAGGGCTATCCTGGTTCGAAAACAAGTAGGCCTACGGTTTTTTGTTTGTTTGTTTGTTTGTTTGTTTGTTTGTTTGTTTGTTTGTTTGATTGTGTTTTTTCGGGGGGGGGGGGGTCGGGATTAATCTTGACCATCAATAATTTATCTATAGCGGCACCAGCCATCCATATCCAGGTGCAGCTGTTTTAGCTTTTCGCGATTAAGGCTTCTCTACACCCCTCCACACAATACAACGACCTCCTGGAGGTGCAGTTGCAGAGGCTGTAAGGAAAGAGAATTCACGAACAGCGGTTATACTCAAGTCTTACAGGAATTCAATGAACACAATCTTGATGACACTATGAGGGGAGTACGACAAACGCTGTCAAGAGAAAAGCGGCCGAACAACCGACTGAAAGACCATGCAAGATAATCTGCAAATGTGTTAGGATGTGAAACCTGAATGCAAATAACTGTCGTTTGTAGACGAAAATCCGACATCACCGACGACTTAATAAAGAATCACACAAATTCCCCGCCTCAAGAGATAAGACTGACTTCAATGAAAGAATACAACACTGCTATTTGCATGCACTTGAGCTTGAGCTCTGATTTTGTGCTGTCATCTACGCTTTGTCTCTTAAAACAGTTTCGCTAACCTGTACATGTTTTTGCTCACCTTACATTCAAATTCTGGGCGTTCTTTATCCTGCCTGACGAGAAACAGATAACGTCTTTTCAGAGGCTTCATTATTCGTCACGATAAATGCATTAAACGCCAAACGGACTTCCAGCTTAATTTTTTTCCATGTGGATCCAGAGCTCAGCATGGTGAATTGGTGAATGCAATGCTGTCTGTTTGATACATGAAAGCATATTTGAATATTATTATGCTTCAACGTTCAAACTGAGTTCAATACCCTTCGAAGTAAAGTTAAAAAACAAAACAAAACAAAGCAAAACAATCCAACGCTTACACGTTTAAATCAGGTAAACAAAGGGTTGGGATCTAGATCACTGCCTACTTTTACCTTTACCGACGTCCCTGGTGTAGATAGCCCGCCATTGACCCGATTTTGATTCTCGAAATAGACCTTGGAGAAAATGTTTATTGAGCAGCTCGGTCTTTCTGCTGGTGTGTTGTTTGCATCTCTCAGCCCAGGTTGGCCCTGACAGACAAGGTCAGATGCTTGCCTTCTCAATAATCTAAATTGTGTCGATTTGTGTGTGTGTGGGGGGGGGGGGGGGGGGGTGAGAGGCATTAAAAAACACGTATGTTTGAAAAAAAAACAACCCTGCCTTCACAAAGATTGATTATTGATTCGACTTAGTGTATTACAATATTATTATTGAAGCTCCACAATATTACTTCATATAATTCGCTCTTTATATCTCTAATTAGGGCCCGGCCTTGCCTTTGTGGTGTACCCAGAAGCCATCTCGTACCTTCCTGTGCCACAGCTGTGGGGAGTTCTCTTTTTCCTGATGCTCTTCACCCTGGGGCTGGACTCTCAGGTGATTCAATTGGATGACTGACTTCGTTCTCCGTATCCATTTTTTGTTAACTAACTTCTTTCAACGAATCTCCTTTGTCAAATGACTTCTCTCATCCTGATCCTGTTTTTGTTAACTGATTTCGTTCTCCGGATCCTTTAAAACATTTTTTGTTTACTGACTTTGCTCAACGAATCATTTTTGTTAACTGACTTCTTTCACCGACTCCTCTTTTGATAACTGATTTTTTCCACAAAATCCTTTAAGCATTTTTGCATTTACTTCTTCCACCTGACTCCGCGCTGACTTACCGCTTTCTCTAAATCCTACTGAATAAAACGGCTTTCTTTCATCTTATCATGTTTGCAAACTAACATTAAAAAACTGGATTCCTTTTACTACTAAAACTTGATTGCTTTCACCGACATCACTTGCAGGTATTACTACTTGTTTGCAGATGTTCCTGTTCAGCTTTCACTTTCAATCCAGCAGCCTTGATATAGTTATAATCTACACTGCATCTTGAAGTTTAAAAAACCCAATCATATTTAATACGTGAAAAACAATCAATAAAACTTCTGAATTAATATAAAATAAATAAATAGCACAAACGTAAACACAGACCAAGCTGCGTGTTAATGACAATGGAACCGTATCTAATTACCGAATGTCGTTAAAAGACAAAACTGAACACCTAAAGGATGAAATGCAAAAGGACTAAAACATAATTAATACCCCCCCCCCCCCCGTTAGCACATTTACACACACACACACATACACACACACACACACACACACACACACAGAGCCACACACACACACACACGCACACACAAACAAACACACACATACACGCACATACACACATACATTCATATACACACAAATACACAGGCATACATACAAACATTATTATACACCCGAAAAAACAATGCATATTATATTACAAAACGTATCAAAATAGGAAAAAACAAAGCAACACAACAACAACAGCAACAACAATAACAACAACACACACACACACACACACATAAACACACATATACAGGCACATACACACATATACAGGCACATACACACATACACACGTACACACTCATGCACACAAACACACACGCATACATAAAAACATATACACTCCGAAAAAACGTTGCATAGATTTAAAACACAAAAATAACAACAACAAAATCAACAACAACAACAAAAACAACTAAAAAAGTCAGCGAAAGAAACCAATCCTGACATCTAAAATGTTTAATCCCAATTCTTTTACCACCTGTATACCGGTATTCTAACGGCCTCTAATTCCATCCACCGTAGCCCAAATGAGCCAACGAGTTGATAACTCTGAGTTTCGGTAGGTACCAGTAAGTGTAACCATAGTAACCATATAAGTGTTGTAAATCCCCATCAACATAATCTACCTATAAAATAGAAGGCAAGCTCATGGATGCCTCGACAAGATCTTTGTATTCATGTCTATGCCTGAGCTCGTTATGTATAGTTATTTATTTATTAATTTTTTAATTATTTTTTTTTGTGTGTGTTAATTTGTTTCCTTTCGCAGCTCTGACAATGTTCCCAATTTTCTGTTGCAGTTTGTGTTTTGCGAGACGTTTTTGACCACATTCACTGACGTGTTTCCCTGGTTGATGAAGAGGAGACAGTTTCTCTTTAAGATCCTATTCTTCACAGTTTTGTTTGTTATATCTTTACCTTTCGCCACAGAGGTAAATCAATTACATGTATAAGGCTCAGCGGCTTCCATATAAATCTGACCGGGGGTATTTAAAGAAAAAGTAAAATGTCTTTTTCATTTGTTATCTTAATCTTTCGAATTTTTAAAAGTCATAATTTTAGATGGAGTTTTATAAATTTAAATTATTTTCTGAACCTTGTTTTTCAATTTAATTTAATTCAATTTGTTTATTCGCCTGTTGTAATTATTATAATAATGACTTTTGTTTGGTTTTGGTTTTGGTTTTGGTTTTTGAGTAAGAAAGAAAAAAAAAACCCCGCGAAAAAGCAAAACAAAAAAAGGTCCTGGTCCTTTGCTGGACTTAAACACCCCCACTTCGCCATGAACTTCTTGGAACCACGCACTTTATAAAGGACGTTAACCAGAAACCTGTCGACGCAGGTTCTGCTGCTGTTGTTGACGAAGACAACAACAAAAAGTTACACTACGCCAATAACAAACACACACAGCCACCCACCCACACACACACACACACACACACACACACACACACACACACACACACACACTCACACACACACACTACACACACACACACACACACACACACACACACACACACACACACAAAACGTGTTTCTTAATTTTCCAAGTTCTCTTTTCATTTCTAAGACTTTTTTATCTCTCCCTGAACATGTGGATTTGGGTTTGTCGGCAGTAACCTATAGAATTATATAGCCGTCAAATAAATATGTTAGAGTGCATAAAGGTTTTATAATGTGAAGTCGTCTATTCCTTCCAATGATATGCTCCTCATACTGATACATAATGTTGATTTGTTTGCAGGTAAGGATTTTTTCAGTTCCTGTTTTTAAAAAAATGTAAGGAGGTGTGGAAAAGGGGGGTATTACACTTTTTGTTTGTTTGTTTGCTTGTTTGTTGTTTTCTAACTTCAAAAGCTTTAGAATCATTGCATGCTTCATTTTTGTCAGATGTTCACTCCGATCTCACCTTTTTTTTTTACACCTATTAGTTTTTTTGCGAGCGCTATTTTTTCCTTTCTTACGTAAGGTTTTTTTCGTTTTTTGGGGTTTTTTTTTCATTTCTTTCTTTGACTAGGGCGGCATGTACCTGTTTCAGCTGGTCGACTGGTATATCGCCGCCTATGTCTTGATTGTGGATAGCATTTTGGAGCTGTTCATTATTAGCTGGATCTACGGTGAGAAACTAGGTCATAATTTAATTGAGCACTACTGTGAGACACGTTTTATATTATCATTATGTACACTTAAAAATTGGCAAGCTGATGATGTCAGCCAGAAATGGCCCAATTCCGAAGTTTTTTTAAAACGATGCTTGTTTTTACTGACCTCTTCTTAGACAGGGACTGCTGCTACTACTACTACTACTACTACTACCACTACTTACCTACTACTACTACTACTACTACTACTACCACTACCTTAATACTACTACTACTACTACTACTACTACTACTACTACTACTACTACTACTACTACTACTACTACTACTACTACTACTACTACTACCACTGCTGCTGCTGCTGCTGCTGCTGCTGCTGCTGCTGCTGCTACTGCTACTGCTACTGCTACTACTACTACTACTACTACTACTACTACTACTACTACATATGATACACCGTAATATTGGCTCCTTAAATGAGGCTGAAATAAATGCATGAAACATCAACATGAAATGGAAATTGCGTTGGCCTTTGACATGAAATCCCACATGAAACAATCTGTAAAGAACTAAATATTATAAATTCAGCAAAGTAAATTAAAGCTGTCTCTGGGAATGTTTTACAACTATTAATTTATCCTCACTGAGAAAAATAACGTAACTTGTAAATCTAAGATTCAAAGTTAATCAATATATTTTTTTTAAATTTTGTTTCTTCAGGAGCTGAACGCTTCTTTGATGACATAAAGCTCATGCTAGGATATCGACCACCGTACATTTTTGCTATATTTTGGAGATTTCTCACCCCACTATTCCTCATGGTAAGTCACATAAATATGGGACCTCGTAGCATTCACTAGGGCAGCTCCATTCACGGACAAAGACAAACGTGTGCTTATTATTATAGCAGACTTTAAATAAAAGTTGACCAACCAAAAGAAAATAAATGTAGCGAAAACTCAGTTTGATTTGGTCGTGGGTTATTATTTAGGTTGAAAACCCCTTTCATAAACGTAGAGTCATTCTATAAGTGGGCTCTCCGAATTCAACGATAGTACTTACTCAAATACGTGGAAAGCCTTACAACCCCCCTCCCCCTCCCCGGCACAAAAATAGAAATATAAAGTCAAATATAAAAAATAACCACCTAAAATGTTTTCAAAACTCCCAACTCTTGAGGATTCGAACCAAGGCCACCAACGGCATGATACCAGAGGCTATTAGTGTTTTAAGGAAGTTGGTAAGAGAGTTAGTAGGAATAAGCATTTTAGTTTGTTACAACAGCCTAATATGGACACTATTACATCACCCTCAATCTCTCTCGCTCTCTCTTTGTCTTTCTCTCACTCTCTGTCTCTGTTTGTCTCTTTCTCTTTCACTCTCTCTCTCTTCTCTTTCTTGTTTTCTCTCTCTCTCTCTCTCTCTCTCTCTCTCTCTCTCTCTCTCTCTCTCTCTCCCTCTCTCTTTCTCTCTCTCTCTCTTTCTCTCTCTCTCTCTCTTTCTCACCCCCTCTCTCTCTTAAATCCTTTTGTGTTTGTGTTTGTGTGTGTGTGTTTGTGAGTGAGTGAGTAAGTGTGTGTGTGTGTGTGTGTGTGTGTGTGTGTGTGTGTGTGTGTGTGTGATTCTCTTTCCTATTCCTTTTCTATTTCCCACTGCTCTCTTATTTCATCATCATCATCATCATTGTAGAATAACATATAAAAATAAACAAAATGTCAATAAATGGACATGTTTTAAAATGACCGAAGACAAGATTGCCTAGTATCAGACACGGTATTGGAGAGCAACTGGATAAAGAACACGAGATACACCAACTGGAAGTTACAGGGTCATAAACAGAGATGAAGCAATCACCCAGGGCCTAGATGTGCATCTTCTTCTTCTTCTATATCGCATCACACTTGAAGTCTGGTAACTGTCATAAATTGGGCGTCCTACTCAGTTCATCTGTCGGCACGTATAGCTTCTCTTGTATTGTCAGTGTCAGTGGGGTGGGCCACGTTTCCTGTCTCAGGGCCCTGTGTGTCTTGCAGTGCTGCCGCCTCTTCACACTGGCATTTTGGTGATTGTGCTAGTTTAAAACATCTGTACATATTAATATGTTGTCTCAGTCTTGTGTGTTTGGTTCTTAGTCGGAAAATAATCACCAGTTCTTGGCGGGGCAGCTCATGGTAGCCATCTGGTGTCTGTGGTGTTTTAAATAGGGTATTTATAATAGTTTTTATTTCTGTGTAGTTAACGCTGTTGTCCTAAATGTGCAAAGATCGGAGGAAAAGGCCAGGGACAGACAGGCGTGGCGTCGACTGCTCTCTTCCTTATGTCATGTATCTTCCCTGGCGGTATAGGGAAAGAGTAGTAAGTACCGGTAAGCAGATATTCATTTTGAGAAATATCTTTCCTCAGACTGTACTGGTCAACACACTGTGGACGTATGGACCTCCTGTCTACCAAGACTACCACTACAGTCAGACAGAAGTAGCCATCGGCTGGTGTTTTGCTACGGTCTCCTTCCTCCCCGTCCCCATTTACGCTGTCTACATTCTGGTGAAAACACGTGGATCCTTTATACAGGTGCGTCCTTCATGCGGGTTGTTGGGGAAACTCTCTGTAATTGTTGTGTGTTTGAATTAACATTAAGTCGAGTCATCTGCGTCGATTCCTGATTAATGTCTGTTTTCTCTCAAATGGTATAAATGCTGTGTATATGTGTGATTCTCTCTCTCTCTCTCTCTCTCTGTGTGTGTCTCTCTCTCTCTCTACCTCTCTATCTATCTATCTATCTATCTCTCTCTCTCTTTATTTTGCGTATGTCCTCTTATTTCATTGTGAGTATACTTTCACAGAAGTAAGAAACAAAAGTACCCTTAAGCTTTCTGTTGTTTCCTGTAGTCAGCGAAATTTAAACATCTAGATCTAGGTTTAGTTTTTGTTTTTGTTTGGCATTTTACTTTGCTTTTTTTTTCTTCCAAGTGCAATGAGAACATGACCTAGTGCAGGAAAGTAAGTTCTTGGTCCTCTGTTTCCACCCAGGTCCTATTCAAGCATTGACATAATTAGCTTGAAAAAAAAAGAGTTTTGTCTGAAGATCGTGAATTTGTCACCTAAGTACGGCATTATCTGCTCTTATCTTGCAAACTACTTGAATGTGTCAGGACCGGTTTCACTTATCAGCAGGTGGAGTTAGAGAAGTCGAAATATAATAATATTGTACTACTATGCACCTGTTCTTGAACAATGACAACATAAACAAGAACAAATTAAGTACTACTATAAGAACAACAATTACAAAAACAACAACAACAACAACAACAACAACAACAACAACAACAACAACAATCAATCAATCAATCAATAAAATAATCAAAAAGGTAAAAACAGAAACAAGAAGGAAAATGAATTATAGCAATAGTTTCCAAAACAATAACGACGAAGGAAATATTCAAATCAACTGAGAATTTTATTCTGTAGACTTCCGTCTGCTGTGTATTCAAGTAGTAATTCTTCAACGTTAAACAATGTACATGTACTATACCATCTGCTCGGTAAAGTGTTGCTGTTGTTTTTTTTTCTTGCGCGTTATCTTTGCTGTTCATCCACCTGCTATTCTTTCCATCTTCATATACATGTACATAAGTACGTATTTTTTGCTTGTATATGTTTTTGTGTATACATGTATAAATATGTGTGTATTTGTATGTGTGTGTGGGGGGGGGGGCGATTCTTATTAATTATTCATTCTGTCAAGTTACTTCCTTTTACAATCAGTAGCTCACTTATTGTGAGGCAACGTGGTGGAATCAGGCTCTCGTCAAAACAATGAAATCGAAGAAAACAGCAGTTTTCTCCCTGTTTAGCAGTTTTTTATCAAATTTTTGTTTTTTTGGCTCAACACCTTTTATGTCCATTTACCAACACATTCCTTTGAGGATTTCACCGAAAACGTTGATCAAAGGCACAAAAATATAAATTTACAGTTTCCATGGACTCTCCAGTCTCCACTCCAGCTTTAGAATTTACCAAGCTTTGACGGCCATTTTCTCGCTAATTTTACCTTCTTAAATTAGGTGACCCCCACCTCCTTCAATCCAAAATATCCCCACTTCTATTGAAGAATGATGTGTAATTTTCTCATTGAAAGCAAGACAAATGAACAAGCTGTAAGATGATACCAATAACTCAATATGCCCCAAAATTGACGAGAGCCTGATTCCACCACGTTGCCTCACTTAATATTATGCTTTCTTTTTAATGTATTAACATTCATTCCTTCGAGATCTGCTCCTTGTTTTTTATTCACAGCGCTTGAAGACCACGTGCAGACCGTCCAGTCTTTGGGTGCGGGCGGAAACCAAACTGCGAGATGAATATAGGGCGGAAAGCAGACAGAAACAGCTGTGTACATTCCCCGTGCCTTGTCTGCGGCAGAAGGCCTAGTGAAACGGGTGGTTGGCGAGTGCTCTGATGGTGTGATTTGCTCCTTGTTTCCCATCAAACATCTATCATCCTGAGCTCTCCTCCTTCTTATTTCTGTTTGTTACTCTCTGATAACAAATCTAATTTTGGGCACTTAAATGACTTTACTGCGCTTCAATTAGTTCTGTTAAACGCTTACTAACACTAAACTAAGACCTGGGGACAAGTTTCAACGTGATATTGTCGTTAATTTCAATTATCCAAAATACCCTGTATGTCCTGTAAGCAGTTGACTGTAAATGTATCATCTGCTAACAGTATTTTTTAAAACTGTTTACAGACATGGTTTAACAATTGTTTGCGTGTATATATTTTGTTAACGGTGGATTTTTTGGGGATTTAATCCCGATTAATTGCACACCTAGATCTACATGTTAACAATTGATTGTATACACATGATACGTATACAAATCCGTAATTGTGAGTTTTCGGGTTTGGGGGTTCAAGCTTCAGCTCGGTCCGACGTCGTGTCCTTGTTAATCGAATTTTTCATTTGGCTCGGCTTTATCGGAGATGGACGTTAAACTCTGTGATCTCGTCTCTCAAACAAACTAATTGCATTGATATGTCTACCATTTCACTATTTAAATGTTCACATTTTTGTTAACAATTTATTGATGGTATACATACTTGTCAATAATGATTATATTATGCTAGATCTATAACATTAATTTGTGTACAGTTAGTTTTTTATTTAGTAGATAAAAATTGATTGTGGGTTATCCAAGTAAAGTGTATTTGTGAGTCACTTTGGTGAAATCAGGAGCTTGTCAAACAAATAGAAATCGTGGAAACCGACGAGCGCCTGATCTCACCGCACCGTGACACATTTGTTTAGATCTATAGTTTTTTAAATGATGGACTGGGCTTGTTCTTAATTCGGTTTGCTTTAAGAGAAATACAGTTTGTAAAGGACGTAGTTGGCTTTCCACTTGATTAATTTCATTGGCGCAGTTGTAATGTTGGAGCTATGTATTTTTTCCCCTTCATTTTAATGGTATCACATTTTCTAGAGAGGAACTGTTTATATGTCTACGAACTTTTTATCAGATCATTTATAGATTTTGATCTAACTCGTAAATATTAAGACAGTCATAGAGACTCAGAAACAGAGAGGCACGCAAATAGACAGACGGACAGACAGACAGACATATAGAAAGATATAGTAAGATAAATAGAAAGACATGTTTAAAAATAAACAACTTTCATAAAAGTAAAAACGTATTTTTTATATACTTTCCAAATTTGTTCAAATTTTGTACATTGATACAACATTTTGTGCTGTTGGGATCTTGGATATGTTGAATAGAAAGAAAGTTAGAGAAAGATAACTGACCTGCCCCTTCATGCCTCTGAATTCGATTACACAATCATCAATGTAACTCATTTATGAATGCATCGATTTCATTTTCCACCAGTAAAAAGTTAGGTTATGCAGTGAATAACAAGCCCTGAAAATTTCATTAGAATCAAATAGAAAATACAAAATTAGATGAGAAAAAAATATTAAAAAATTAAGTTTTGAGAAAAAACGACATTATTTGTAACATAATCAAAATAAAAGTCCAAGGACAGAAAATCTGAAAGATGATGATTGTAACACAAAGAGTAAGCTTTTTGTTTTTAGATTTACAAAGTTTTGAAGTATTATGATATGTAAAAAGTCCGGACAGAACTACCATAAACTGACCCAAAATCGACAATATAACCCCCCCTCCCCCCACCTTATGTAGTTTATCCCTTTAGGTTTTAAAATAGATGACGGTCAAATCGTCAAAGACGGCTACTCATTGGAGTGGGAAAATGTGGTTGTCTCAAACAGTGGAACTCTCGGACAGTGTCAAAATAATATTCAAGAAAGCACAAGGGGGCAGCTGGGAAGTGATCGTTTATGCATGTCATTGTCTTGGACAGATGTCCGTAAGAATAGATTTGACAATATATTTTTTTAATCCCATAAAAGCAATAGGGACCATATTGATACATTTCAAATCTCAAGAGTACATTTTCAAACGGAATTAACATTGAAAGTTATTCTTTAAAATGAAATAAAAATTTGCATTTCTTTCAAGGCATAGCCTGTAAGATCACCTATATAGATAATAATGAATGCGTTTTACGCCCCCATCAACACAATTTAAATCGTACAGGAAGCGGGCTTCGACTCCTGCCTTTCAGGGCCAGCCCGGGGTCCGGGGTGAGAAGGATCAACGTCTAAGCCGATAGACCGTGATACTTGGTAACATTCTCATTACACAGGAACTGAACTCTAGTCTTCGGTGTGCGACGGTGAAATGCGTAACCGTTACACTACATGCACCAGTACACAGCATCACCGACCGGCTCGACCACAACAACCCAAAAATGAGATTGCCATTTCGATCTCTCTAAACAAAAACAACCAGCTACAACCTCTACAAACTGTCGACAGGAATAGAGTCATTTTATATATATATATATATATATATATATATATATATATATATATATATATATATATATATATATATATATATATATATATATACAAGTTCATATACAATGTCTTTACTGCCACTTCACCTTCGACAAAACCTGAGCAAAGAAAGCCACAGTCAAAACAACCGGCGTCCCTGGTGAAGTGATAAGTTCGATTGCTGTGAGGGAAAAAATAATAATACATTTATTGAATCGAGTACCTCGGTCTTTCTGTTAGGGCGACGTATCCCTACGGAGTTTGCCCTGACAATAAACCACGATTTAAATGTCATCGATGGAGGGAGTGAAAGCACCAGCAATAAAAACAAAACCAAGGCTAATATGCTTCGATTCTTCAGGTTTTTTTGCAACGTGACGAAACTATATGCAAGGTCAAGACACAGATTGAGCTGCCCCAGAAAATAGATTGAACTAGATCTAGATCTAGACCATGAGTTGTGTGTATGTGTATCATTATGAGAGGCAGCATTACGGCGCAACAGGCCTTTAGCACGTTTTTCTCACATCAGTGTGCCACACAGTAAAATTGTAAGAGGATGGTTGACAGGTGCTCTGGTGTGGTTTACTCTTTCTTTCCCATCACACATCTACCATCCTTATCTCCCTTCCTTTTTTGTGTTTGTCGCTCTCTTTAAACACCTCAAATCTTCTGCTCTTATATACGAGGGCGAAGGCTGGTTTGTTTGACAGCGTAATAGTAATCAAAGTGAGACGGGACCAGACGGGGCTTGGAGATACCAAACAAGAATCTTACTCGAGGCAGCCACACTGAGTTGTGAATGAAAACAAAAACTGAATTCATAGTATTGTATATTCAACCGCCAAAATAATCTGGAAAGTATCTCATTAAGTATTTATTCCAACTAACATTAAATTTAACTTCAGATGTGAATACACAAACATAAAGCAAAGAAGCAGAGATGTCAGTAGTCCGTACCGGCACTACATACGTATTACCAGAGAATATAAACTCTTTGGTAGAACTTGACAATTTGTCAGTTTTTTATTTCACATTTGGCTGTTTTTGTCCAGCTTTTTGCCGCCAGGAGCCGGTGTCATAATCGAGGTCACGATCTGATTATAGGACGGTATAAAGTCTGCAGTCAAGATTTGTGAGGTAGACTCGACCAGTGTAATAGTTCGCTTACATAATCAGTGCTTGTGACTACTTTTGACTGTGGCCTGAAAGGGGTGAACATGGTATATATGTGGCAATGAAACAGTTTTGAGTGCTGTATACATGTTCCCTTCAACTCTTTTAGAAGACTGTTCCAGCCTGACTTTAAGCTTACTTAATCAAAGCGTGTGACTGCTTATAGAGTGGCTCGAAAAGTGTGAACAGGCTATTTCTGTGACAATGAAAGCGTTTAGAATGTTAGGCATACTGTTCATTGGAGATTATATGAACGTCTTTTTACATTTAATTTATGAGGTTTGCGTTTATGGGCGAATTTGACTGCGACAATGTTTCAGAATTACTAAGGGAAGCAGTGATTATTTGATTATATAAACGCTTCGCCACTGTTTATATAAAATTATGATGTTATTGAGTTGCAGGTGCCGTAAAACTCTTACAAATAACAAAAAAAATAAAATTGGCATTTTAATTCTAATTATATTTCATAGCATAGTGATGGGCTACTTAACCTTGCCTGTCAGGGTCACCTCGGGCTGAGTAGGTCTCACCATTCGAACAGACAGCCGAAGATAATCCCTGTTCTAAAGAAAGGAAAGACAAGTTTTCTCTCGGGAATCAAACTCATGTCTCCTGTTCGCAATAGAGAGGAGTTCAACCACTACACCACCAATTCTGTTACTGTCGATTGCATGTCTGACAAAAATACCTCTTCTGCACAGAAGGAAGGTTTCAGTCTTTAAATTGTAGTTTTAATCAAAGTTATACTGTACTTGTAACACGCCTAGGTCGAATAAGTTCAGAAGATTTAAAGGTATTATGGGATAGTAACATTGAATAAAAGAAGGTGGAGAGATAAGAACAAAAGAAGTTTGATTGGAGATAAGAAACAAAATCCACTAGAGCACCCGCCAACCACCTGCAGATTTTTGTCTCTAAGTTGTTGTGAGTAGGCTGCCATTACCCCAATCCCCTTCAAACATCACCATAATTTTTCTATCATCTTAACCCCCCCCCCACTCCTTTTTTTGCCTTAAAACCAAAAAGTACCCAAAAAAAGATTATCCAAAATACTGTTTAAACTAGATCTAGTTACATTTGGTTTAACACCAAAGACTCCTTAAAAACCCATATTATTTCTTCATCTATAAGAAATAAGAAAACAAAATTACGTCATTACATGGCGAAGGAAAAACTTGAGAAACCGGATGCACAATGAAACATATCTCCAAGTCAGTCCCGATTTAGTAAATGCATTGAAAAACAAGGTGGAAAAAAACAAGGGTTTGCTTTCCGAGTGGTAAAAATACATTCAAATATCAATCTCACTGACTACAGCTGACACAGCTTATACTGACATTAGTGACAGGCGTATGCGTCGGTTCTCTGGCCGCCCGCGCGGAAGGCTTCGCTATAAAAGCGCCACCATAGAGGCATTGGGAAAATTTTGCTGGTGGAAATTTCCACGGCGAAAACAGGGTGCTCTGTCAAAGAGAAAAATATTGCCCTTTGTCAAAGAGGAGCATGTTGCAACGTCCTTTGCCATGTTCCGTGTCGTTGTTTGTTCCCGTTACTGTTGGGACATGCCAGATGACACATTCATTCCTACTACGAATGAAAACAGTTTTAGTTTCTGCTTGACAAGACTGACGTAAAAATGTCACATGGTAGTCAGTTCCTAGACAATGTTTTGGTAGAAACAAATTTCAAATTTTGTTAAAAATAATTTAGAATATATACTTACAGGCCCACATACATTCGGATCGAACAAACAAAATTGATTACTGGAAGAGGATAGGCCTACAGTTGAATAAAATGCAGCTTGGTTCTGCACAATGATTTTGTAAAGGCAATTGATTTGAGCCTTAGGCAATAATATTTAATATGTGTACATAAACTTAAGCCCTGGACGCCTGTGCGTGCGTGTGTTTGTGTGTGTGTGTGTGTGTGTGTGTGTGTGTGTGTGTGTGTGTGTGTGTTAGTATGCGTGTCTGTCTGTGTATGTGTTGGTGTATGTGCTTGTGTGTATTCTTTTATGTGTGTGTGTGTGTGTGTGTGTGTGTGTGTGTTTGCCTGTGTGTGCCTGCGGGTGTGTCTTGTCTAGGCATCCGGTACAAAATTGATTTTTTAAAATCTCCCAGTCGACAGTATCTATGGACCAATGATGTATTAAAAGTATGTTTAAAAATTATTTATTCTACTCTGAAGAAATCCGAAGATTTTTGTGGACCTAACCTTGGCATTTTTTTTGGAACTTATTGTTCGGGAGAATTTCTATTGGATCAGTAAAAGAATAGGTCTCTTTTGGACCCATAGTGGTCACCGATTTCTTTCTTCAATTTTGGAGTTGAGCTTTTGCGTTACCTCTTCCGTTCGCCCAATGCAGTCTTTTGGATTTTTTTTTTACATTTATTGCGATTATGAAGATTGTTGAGTACTTGTTGCACCCAGCTTACCAAGGGAAATTCAAAGCGAGACTTCTAATAGGATAAATAATATGGTTTTATATCGTTTTGCGTCTTGGTTAAACAATTCTTTATCTTGCCTATT
Organism: Aplysia californica; assembly: GCF_000002075.1. Taxonomy (NCBI): domain Eukaryota; kingdom Metazoa; phylum Mollusca; class Gastropoda; order Aplysiida; family Aplysiidae; genus Aplysia; species Aplysia californica. The sequence goes on along the minus strand of NW_004797408.1, from coordinate 177,745 downwards.
TCTTCAATACAATCCTTTGAAGCACACTTGACAACATACGCAGTATGTAACTCCCCCCCCCAGTCTTGAAACAGTTCACAAGCTAAATCTAAAAAAAAACTGCACAGGGAGAACAAAACATTTCTAAAAATCAGGCATGTTCGATAGAATAGAACTATTCTCATATAAACATTGACCAAATTGTATTCGATTTTTTCTTTCAACTGTAATCTTTCTCTTACTTTTACCACACTACTACATGACAAAATTATATATTTACATGTTCAACTGTTCCCAAAGGAATCGGATAGATCTTTTACGCAAACTGGTCCAAAGGAAACGCACTTTATTGTTCACTTGTTCACTCCATTGTTCCTGCCACTGAGTGGACATGTATCTTGTCACCATTTTTTGAAAGTACGTCTGTTTGTGAGTGTATGTGTGTTTGTGTGTGTATGTGTGTGTGTGTGTGTGTGTATGTGTGTGTGTGTGTGTGTATGTGTGTGTATGTGTGTGTGTGTGTATGTGTGTGTGTATGTGTGTGTGTGTGT
>NW_004797408.1:169889-177115 GCF_000002075.1 Aplysia californica | reverse complement strand
TGTATGTGTGTGTGTGTGTGTGTGTGTGTATGTGTGTGTGTATGTGTGTGTGTATGTGTGTGTGTGTGTGTGTGTGTGTGTGTGTGTGTGTGTCTGTGCGTGCGCACACACTGGTTCTAACGGAAAGGCAATCTATTCTTAACTTGTTCACTCCATTGTTCCTGCGACGGAATGAAGCTGTAGCTTTCCACCATTATTTGAAAGTATATCCCTCGTGAGGATGGTACTCACCGTGAGGAAAGATGATGGATTGTACGAAATGAAAAAAGAAGACACTAATTTGAGTATCTATCTATCTATCTATCTTTCTATCTATCTATCTATCTATCTATCTATCTATCTATCAATCTATCTATCTATCTATCTATCTATCTATCTATCTTTCTATCTATCTATCTATCTATCTATCTATCTATCTATCAATCTATCTATCTATCTATCTATCTATCTATCTATCTATCTATCTATCTATCTATCTATCTATTTATTTTTTATAATCAAAATCTCTTCTAAGAAAAGTACATTTATAGTAGAAATCTAGAGCTACGAGTAGCGTAACATCGATAACATGCTCCACAGCACGCTACCCCCCCCCCCCAAATGTCCAAATGTAGTAGCGCCATTTAAATTATTTTAAAACAAGATGAACATACTTCGGTGTTAATTACTCCATTTGGTTTTTTGTCTCCTGTACTTTTGTCTTTTTAGTTCTTTTATTTTGATCGGTTGTTCCAATTAGTTGGAAACAACAACAAACAAACAACAAAAACAATATAATAGTCATTGCGATTAACGTGACATGTCCCTGGGAACTGTTGACTCTCCATCATGCTTGGAATACGCCAGTCTGCTGACTGTGTTGGGGAATATCGACCGGTACATTTACCTACAATATAGCAGTGGACAGAGTCACGAGCGGAATAAAGATATTCAGCGACTTTCTCCCATATAAGATATAACACTCTACGTATTAACTGAAAAAAGTATGTCTGTCAAACTCAAAGGAGTTGAAGTATGATAGCATTATAATGAGTCCGTCATGAGACCAACTCCCCCCCCCCCCTTTCCACCAAAAGATAAACATCCCATTCTCAGGTGAAAGCCAACATTGACAATATAACACGAGTATTAATTCGGGTATTCCACTGAACTGTGAGAGAATTGTATTGATTCCTGACCTTTCTAAGGCTGTGTGCTCAACAAAGCAGCAGAAACAACCCTATTGTTTTGTCTGGAGAAGGTAATTCGGTCAATTCGTTTACGTCATGCTAAACTGATTAAAGGCTAAGAAACCCAGGGAAGGAATATCAGACCATGAATCAATTTTAGAGAGGAGTAAAACGGTTAAAAATAATGCATGTAAACCGGTGGTTTGGGCGTGCACATCGCTACTTTTGAAGCACTGACTACAAACAATGCATAAGATTGTTAATCAAAACTTCAAATTATACATATTTTTTAAAGTTCTGTCCGATCTATGGCTAATGACTTCCCGCATGACCAGACAAAAATGCCGCAAGCAGCATTCTAACCGACCCGTCTTTCGTCTAAAGGGTGTCTTGGTGGCAATCGTCACCTAGAGGTTAAGGTGATCGCCTGTCATTCGAAGGTCATGGTTTGGATCCCGGGAGCTACGGAAAAATGTTCTTCTCTAAAAGTGTCTCCTTTCTCCTCTTGTCCTGTACTCTAGCAATGTTCTACAGTCTGCTTTCGTTTCAATTTTCTGCCCCCATCAACTCACCTCCTTTGTCCCGCCCCCTCTTCTAATCTAATAAAAATATGGAGGAGGGTTTGGGGGGGGGGGGGGGGCATTTTACCATAATTTGATGTTTTGCAGTTCGGTTTGATATCTCTCGCTCGCCCCGCATCAAACATAGCCTTTTGATCTAAATCTACATCTAGATCTAAGTCCAAATAAGCGGGGTGGGAAGTAGATCTACTGATAAAGCGCCCAGTTTCCTTGTTATTCCACACGGACATAGTACTAGTTGTTGTTGTTGTTGTTATCGATCCAGCAACATCTGGGCTCTCGCCCTTCTGTCCAATGCCATGTAGTGATAAGTGCAGGTTTGCTGCAGTTGCTGTAATGTTCCGTAGAGTGTGTTGTCGAAGTTAGGTCTCGGAGGGAGAAGGGTAGCTCTGATGTCATTTAGGGCTGTACAGTGGAAAAGGTGATGTTCCACTGTCTCATATGCATAGTCACACAAAGGACACATTGGGGGAAGTTCTGGTTTTATTCTGTTCAAGTGAAAGTTGAGCTGTATAATATATTCTGTTCGTAGGAGGAAGATCGTGGTCTGTTTCTTTCTCTGTAGGTGGTTGATATTGTCATTTCGTTTTGTTGTAGTCATATGTTTGAAAACTGCTCTGCCTGTCTTTCCCAAGGCCCATCTGTTCATCCAATCTTGTTTGCTGTTGCTTTTAATGATTTGTTTTGCAGTGTGGAATGAAGTTGGAATGTTGGGTTGTTCCTGTCTAGATCCCCTTTTGGCGAGTGTGTCTGCTCTGTCATTTCCAGGTATGTTTGAGTGTCCGGGAATCCACTGCATCACCAGGTTGACGCCACAGAATGTTATCAGATGATGGGAGCCAAACAGTATATGTGTCAAGTCTTCGTTTAGATGGTGATCATTTTCTATTGCTTGCAAGACTGATAGTGAGTCAGTGAAGATCACTATACTCTGGCTTTTGTTTGGATGAGTGTCAAAAACTGTGCGGAGATGGTATAGTGCTGTTTCAATTACATAGTACTAGAACTAGGCTAGAAGACGTGAGCAATAGTAAAACTGGTAGCGTGTAAACAAAAATAAATAAATAAATAAACAGCGCTGTCTAGATGAAACAAAGGTGTGTAGCCCTCAGCTGACTCCAACACATCTCGGGGGTACACACACGTCCCACCACGTGGCACATTATGTGCCTTCACTTTCAAAACTAAAGGGGTGGGCGAATGGTAAAACAAAAGAAAACACACAAAAAGAATTTAACTTGGTAATCCGGTTTTAAATTGCGTTCCCCGAGAACTACTCTCTTATTTTAGGTCGCTGATCACGAAAATCTTATAATTTTTTTGATTTGACGAATATTTAGGAAATTTTTGGAATGCATTTTCAACTACGCCTGGAGCTACATCAAAGAAGTCGCTCCCTCGTTGTCACCCCTTCAGTTCGCCGGCCGGCAAATATCTGTTGTCGACAGGTAGGCCTACCTTGTGGTTGGACGGAGAACCCTTCCATATCGAGAGGATTGTTCGTTTCACGCTCAGTTTCCACGTGAAGTTGAAAGGAAGCCGGCCATCCTCTCGGTATCCTACAGTTTGTCGACAAACTATGTCTAAGGGTCCCTTATCTTTAAACTTACACAACCCACCTGAACCCACTGACCGACATGTTACACACGGCTATCTGACTCGTATTCCGGTTGAACTACTTTACTGGAGTGTGCTCTACAATTTGGTAAAGCCTTTTAGCCATGCCCAGCGACGATCTTACCTGTTTGCACTAAGTCCTTAACTGGATGACAGGATGAGTATTTCAGTTTCCTAAAACCCAGCAAATCGCCAAGTCATCGGTATTGCTTGTTTTCAATCATCCACAAAAAGGTGAAGGTAAACAAAGTTGAATTTGTTCCCCTTTTTCTCTTTCAAATAAGTCCAAACAATACTAAGCTCATAACATTTTCGAAGCATTAAAAGTGTATTTAATTTATTGCATCAATTAATATCGTTTTTATCTTGTGTGCAAAATATGACACAGTTGCAAGGTACTTCATGTTAATGTGTACCAGGTATGACACCGTGGGTCTAATTAAGTGGTACATACATGTTGTCGGCGACAGCAGTTTTTCTTCTCATTTCAGGTACACTAAAATATGATTCTTATTAATGTTCGATTTAAAAATTTGGCCGGTTGATGCATCTGTATTTTGATCTTTACAAACCTGATATATTGGCTTTTTTCTGTGCAACAGTTATTTAATATATTTTCTTAATATCTTATCTATTTACTTATCTTAATAGGTGGCAAACTGATCCTTTACTTCTCTACCTTTTGTGAATGTCATATCACCAATCTGTATCAAACTTTTGCCACTAGACTATGTCCCTGGGGGCAAGTATCTGACTTCTTAATTGTAAAACTGATGAGGGTGACTTAGATCAGCTATCCACCTCAACAAAACAACAACACGCCCCCCCCCCCCCCCCCTTTGTCCCCGAAAAGGCGGTTTTTAAAGGAACGAAATATCTGAACCGCAAATACTAAAGCCCCATTTACAAGTACAGTTCATTGATCAACAAACTGTAGGATGTCGAAAGAATGGCGGGTATCCTGTCAACTTCCCGGTAAAACTGACCGTGGAAACAAGAAATCCTCTCGATATCCATGGGCCAAGGGTTCTCAGTTCAGCGACCATTATTTTCAGGCCAGCCAACTAAAAGCCTGGCGGCGAGGGAGCGGCTTCTTTGATGTTGCCCCAGGCGGACTTAAAATTGCATTCCTAAATTAAATTTTCCTAAATATTAATCAAATTTAAAATAAAAAAATTAGATTTTCGTGATTAACGACCCAACACTAGTCATAATCACGCGGGGAATACAATAAAATGCCATGCCGGATTATTAAGTTCATTTTTTGGGTGTTTGTGTGTTTAGTCAAGAACTGACACAACTGATAAATAAAAACGTGTTCGTCTAAATGGAACATCTCTCGTCGACAAACTTTCTGTTCAATGACGACCCAGATCTAGCGTCTGTCGGTTAAACGGACGCAATGCAATTCGCCCCCATTACGCCTCAGCCCTACCTGCGGAAAGTTTGATCCTTAACTCACCTCCCGTTTGTAACTGAATAGTTTAAAAAATGGCAAAGTAGGGTATCAAAACCGGTAAATAATCATTTTCATGTCTGAGCATTGCGTTTGTGTGTGTTCCTTTGAAGCACAATGTTATAGTAATCATTGCTCACCCTAAGGAGTTAGGAATAAGACTTCAAACAGTGTAGATCTATATTATTATTATCATTGTATGTTGGATATCAATGGATAAGTATCAGTGAGGGCTGAGATAAAACATTTTAATGCAACAATTGAAACACATTCTCTTGACCAACAATGACAATTTTTTGTATGTGTGCATATTCCTCTTTCAGGCTGCTCCAGCGTTTAAGTTTCAGTTTGTCTCTCTTTCTCAGTTGAGCATACTGGCCCGCTTCCACGTCATTGATTTTTAAATGATTCATTGTCTGGTTATTGCTGAGTTTCTAATAAAAAAAGGAAAATGTTTGGTGAGGCGCAACTAAAGTATAGTCCAAACTGTGCATGGAAACTTTCACAACAGTTTGTTGTTCTGGAGGTCAGGTCTTCACTGGTCTGGAGCTCAGGTGGAAAGCATGAAGATGAAATAATATAATTGTGATTCATGTATTCTGCAAATTCATGCACTTTCTCGTTGTCTAGGGACGTTGCCATAGCACAGAAAGCGAAAAAGTTATCTTTATCATAGGGTTTCAGGAAGAACATTTCAAAGGTAGGGCAATTGAAACATCTTGGTAGTAGAGAATATTTTGTAGTAGCGAGTATCCGATGTCTCTGCAACTGCCTAATGTAGCCTTATCAATACCAACGGGAGGCGAGTTTATGATCAGTTTCCGCTACAGGTAACTTTTTTTATGACCGCGAGACAAATTCGAGATCTGTCTGTTTGTCGATCAATGAACTGTACGTTTAAAGGGACCCTTACAGCCTACTCTTCGTAGATGACAGATCTGACTCTGATGCTAACGATATGTGGGACACCATGATGAAAACAGATTCTTCTTAAAATAATTGTTAAGATAATGTTAAGATATTCAAAGAAACCGACCGTTTATCCCCTGTCGGCAATTTTTATCAAACTTATGGGGGGGGGGAGCTTAACTTCTTCTATGCTTATGTTAAAACCTATCTCTGTGTGAGTATTACTAAAAACTTAGGTTAAAGGAAAACGAATGTAAATTTACTTTTTCTAAAGACAATTACGTCTTATGCTTCAATCGCAAATATCTCGAATTCTATTCAAGACAGCTGGTCATTTTCTTCCCCAAAAGCAAGACAAATGAAGTGTTTTGGCGGGAATTGTGTTTTGAGTCCGATTATGTAATGCTGAGACAGTGAGTGCTGGCTCTGCTGAGTATACAAGTATAAGTATGTAGTGGGTGTTATTTTTATCTTTTTTCAATTCTTTTTTCTTGTTTTAAGACAGTCTTTTGGGAGAGGTGTACTCTGCCAGATAGCGTCTTAGCAATCCTACAATCAAAACTGAAGTATAGATAAGAAGTGAAATTCTATGCTTTTGCTCTGTAGCAAAGAAAGATACAGAAGTTCATTTTATCATTATCCATTAAACTCCTGCCATCTTTACTCATCTTGCAATATAAGTATTTCTGTGACCTTTAATGCATTTCCAGCCAAACCTCGCTGTACCACCCCCACCCCCACCCCCACACCTTTCCCACGTTGTATAGACAGTCCCCCTTACCGTCGGGTTTTGCCAATTTAAGAAAAGAATCCCCTACATAAACATAGTATTTGCACCTTCATGCCACCATTTAATAAGGACCGCAGAATTGGAAACACTGCAACAACTGTCAAATTATCTACAAAAAACAACAAATTGTCATTCTTTTAGTTTTAGTAAGAGTTTACCGCACTTGCAAAACAATAAGGTCATATAATTGCCGAACATTAGAGGTGTTACAAGAGAGTAACAAACACGAAAAAGAGGGAGGGGAGATCAGGACGATAGAAGTTAGATAGAAAAGAAGGAGCAAACGAAACCAGAGCATCCGCCAGTCACCCACAAACAACAAACGAACTAAACAAAAACAAAACAAATATAAAAGGGGCAGACTAGAAACGAAATGCAAAGTGATATCGTCCGCAGATATACCTGGTTTCGCCCTGGTTATACCTTATGAAATAATCATGGTGAATTGTTGTACAATCAATAAACTGTGGCTTACATAGAGCCTACATTTCGGCTGGTGTATGCATTACAAACGACCATTGCCACCCAAACTATGAAGTGATACAAGAGCTGTCAGAACACCTGCTCGAATATTATCCCTTCAACAAAAGGATAGCACAGCGATAGTAATAAATCCGTGAAGAGTTTCAACAGAAAAACACGAATGTACACATTGGGTCTATTGATTTTCTTCACTCGCAATAATGACCCCTTCCTCCCCCCCC
>NW_004797408.1:167228-168174 GCF_000002075.1 Aplysia californica | reverse complement strand
TGTGTCTGCGTGTGTGTGTGTGTCTGCGTGTGTGTGTGTGTCTGCGTGTGTGTGTGCGTGCGTGCATGCGTACGTGCGTGTGTGTATGTGTGTGTGTGTGTGTGTGTGTGTGTGTGTGTGTGTGTTTATATTTCTTTTTTTTAATTTCAGGATTATGGTATAATTGGAAATAAAAATAAATTACTCGTATATCGAGATAAACGTTACCCTCAGTCAGCTAATAACACTGATGTCACAACAAATAGTCAGATGTCAACTGAGTCTTGAACAAGAAAGCTATTACCGTTTCAAAGAACTTAATTTTTTCTGATCACCTAATATGTAGCTATCAAAGCTGCTAATAAGATTTTACCGCGGTAAATGTGAGTATAATATTATTAGAGCTGCTAACGATGAGTAGGCCCATAAACCGCGCGACACACTGGATCGCGATCGTGAAGCAAAGAAGACTCACTTGACAACAGAAGCAAAAAGTGCTGACTACGGCAAGCGAGCACGATTGCTCTGTACGTAAGGTGAACGGCTGCTTATTACAGAAGTAACACCAACCCTCGGGGTGGCTGTGTACGCAACATGCGGGGGAGGTCGCAGGAAGCACGTGCGTCCGGCGAAGGGTGAGTAGCAGGGAGCCCTCCGGGGAGAGAATGCGACTGCTGCTGCCCGCCAACGTTATCGCGAGATCCACATTCATAGCAATTTTTGCAAGCTTGTACTACACAGCAAAATTTATTACGAGGTTACAAATCATTGACTGGCATGCCGCATAACATATCTTCTGAGTAGTAGCTTTTAACATTTCACAAGCAGTGGCCCAGTTAGCAGAACATAAACATTGTTGCTTGTTCTTTAAGTACATGTATAATGAGTCCAATCGATTTACGAGCTCTACAATTTTATGCTGTTACGTGCATTTGTAAAAAGCCCAGAACGTACGTTTAAGAAAAGA
>NW_004797408.1:163552-165912 GCF_000002075.1 Aplysia californica | reverse complement strand
TGTGTGTGTGTGAATGAGAGAGAGAGAGAGAGAGAGAAAGAGAGAGAGAGTGTGTGTGTATAATGATGTGTACATTGCATTAAAGCATATATGTGTACATGTATATGTGCTGGTATGAGTCTGTCGTTCTGTGTACAGATAAGACTGAGTACCTTTACGTATAATCCAAAGAGAGGGATCAATAGGTAATATTGATGTAAGATGGTGGTAATTGGAACCGCTAAAAGGAAAGGAGAGAGATATTAAAATAAAGCTGGAGCAATCGAGAGAAAAAAAGAAGGAAGGAGGAGAAAGGGACAGAGATAGGGTGAGATGGGACAAAGAGAGAGGCTGGTGGTGTGAGGAAGAAAGTGGAAGAGAGGGAAAGAGGGGAAGAAGGGACAGACAAAATACGAGAAGGACAGATTTAGACAGACAGACAGAGAGACAGTCAGACAGAGAGACATACAGTCAGATAGATAGATAGATAGATAGATAGATAGATAGATAGATAGATAGATAGATAGATAGATAGATAGATAGATAGATAGGGAGGAAGACAGGGAGACAGAAACAGGGGAAAAGACAGAGACACGAACAGAGACGGAGACAAAAACGGAGACAGAGACAGGGACAGGGACAGAGACCTACTCAGAAAAAGAGAGTGACAGAGAAAAACAAGCTCACAGCAACCAAAGCAGAGCTCAGAAGACAGTACACTAAGCTCTCGAAAACAAATGACACCGGAAAAGACTGCTGACTTTACATGAGACCCTGCCATTATTTAATCCTGTTGAGCGCTTACTGAAGTGGCTCCATAGGGATCGGTCTGGGCGCATACGTGATGTTTACAGGGTTTCGGATAAAACTAGGTTTGTCCACAGAAATTTTTCTGAGTAACAATCTATAACGAGGCTTTTTTTTTTCCTCTTGGAGTGTTTTAAAAACAGAATCGATGGTCAAAGTTGACAAAGTGTTAGATAGAGAGATGGAAGGATAGACACACAGACAGACAGGCAGACAGACAGACAGACAGACAGACAAACAGACTGACAGACGTGCAACTATATCTATCGATGACCGATCAATCAAAAACTCATCATCGTCAAATTAAACAATGTGTGTTTAACGACAAGAACTCCCCCGCCCCCACGATAAATACCTCAACAACTTAGAATAGCCGGGGAAAGGAAAAACCAATTGAACCAACAACAACGACCTTAAACAACAACAACAACAGCAACAAGAACGGAATTTCCTCTTCAGGATGTCTGGATAATTTGTAAATTCACGAAGCTTAGTGTGAGTGGGCACACGCTACTTGGCTCTGTTTGGGTACTCGTGGAATTCCAGGGACAGCGAGACAAGATCTCAATCTCTGATCGATGTGTTCTTTTTGTCTGCCAAGAGCGGGTCCGACTAGTGGTCTAGCATGCCTCAACGCTAGAGAGCCATGTAAGCAAAGAACTCATGACAGACATGTTGCTGGGTAATGGGCCATACAATACCACGGCTATTTCGGTTTTGATCGAAATCATGGATAAACTTCATGCACTCACGTATGAAGTGAATGTTAAACATGGCATCGACAGGCGAACACGGCGCCGATGAGACAGACACGGGTGTGCTTTAACGCCTCTTTCAACCCCGTACGGTGAAATAAAAGACGGATACAACAATCTAAGTTCTGTTTCTAACATGGGACACAGAGATGTGTAGACTACAGAGGGCCTTGCATCTCTTGTAATGGCAAACATTCAAGAATGCCAAGTTTGGGGTTCTATCTTTCTACCCATCCCCTCCCCGATTCTTCCTTTTTTGCAAAATCAAGGACCTAGTTATAACTTCGCCCTGTGGTTCTGTCGGCATTGATGAAAAAACCATGGGAAGGAACATTACTAATCAATAGAATAATACACTGTTTTCCTCTGATTATAAATGGGTCAATTTATGGAACACATTTTAAAAGAACTAAACCAACAGTAAGAACTGCAGGCTCTGAATACTAGTTAAGAAACACCAGCATAAACGGTTGACAACTAAACATTGCTATTTCGTTGTTACATATCTGACTCTGACCATCGTATGAAAACTCACGTTTCGGGTGCATTGACGCTTTAAACAGTTCTTCCTCTTCCAAAAACCACTTTCTTTGCTAACCGTACCAAGTCCCAAGACCAAGTAAATGGTTTTTCACATGACCTAGATATACTCATTGCGCATCTGGTTCAGTCTTTGTCGATTACAAAGGCACCAGAGTCAACAAAAACTACTTGTTTTTTTCCTGAGTTAACCGTCCTTTCTGTTTCATGAAGAAGACATTACGAAGAAGAACACTACATCTATATATTATCATGAGGTAAACGTCTATTCAAGACCCC
>NW_004797408.1:162028-163452 GCF_000002075.1 Aplysia californica | reverse complement strand
TACACACACACACACACACACACACACACACACACACACACACACACACACACACACTCGATTCATACAAATTAATAAGTTAAAAGCATCTTTTCCCCATGACTTCATGGTGACCGACTTACTGCCTGCGCCACATAGAGTGAAGACCCCGGATATTGGTAGTACGTCAAGGGAGTTTCGAATAAAAGAATCGAAGTAGATACCTCTTTCACTAAGTCTTGCCTGTTCAGTTATAATAGCTTCTCTAACTAAAGACAACAAAACTAAAAGCCCACTTCATTTACTCTACGTAGGAAATGCATCATTCAGAAGAGAACGGTATTTTATCACAGTGGTAGGCAGGCGCGGTTCGTCCATAGAGCACGGTCATGCAGTGCCGCCCAAATTTTTTTTAAGTTTTGTTACTCACAATAATAAAATAAAAGAAGCCAGAAACAAACACTAGCCAAATATTATATCAAAACAAGGTTCTCACTGGCGCCAAAACTGTCATTTCTGTGTCTATAGCGCCGTAAAACATCTACTATGCCATGCCAAAGTCCACGCGCTTTAGCTAATCATAATAGGATATTCAACAGTGTAACCTGACCTTTAAATCGGTCTTGGGGATAACCCAAGCGATGACGACACTCGTAGGGAGTTTGGAGTACCTTAGTATTAATAAGACGGCACATCTCAAATGTGCTCCTGCCGAACAGTGCCGAAACATAGTCCACAGTAGGCAGTCTAAAAATAAACACAATGGACCGACGCTATTTTTGGCCAATATTATGTGAGCCCCAGAGAAATCCAGCGGAGTGCTCAAGTGAATTGTGATTGGTTCATCGTCTGTCTTGCCACTATTTTAAGTGACTCTGTGACCGTGAAACTGAGGGAGGTGAATGTGACCGTCCTATGTGTTGTACCTTTGAATGATTTTGTAGTGGAGTAGTGAAAGTTATTACTTGAGAGTTCAGTTCCAATACAGGATGAACGAAATTGATGTTTAGCTGACAAAAAATTTAGTACTAGAAATCACAGCGACAAGTAAAAAGAATGAAAATAACAGCACGAGATCCTCCCTCACCAACCCAAAGATCCTAAAATTATACACCGTCTCATTTACTATGCCCTTGACTATCTTCAGTATGCAATAGCTTAATTGTGCACGTCCACTTTTTAGCACCACGAGCCGCCCCTGGTGGTAGGGCCTACTGCTGAACAAAGATGGAAAAATTAAGAGGTCACTTCCTTTGTTTTAGATTGGGAATATTATTACCAATAAGAAAGAACCGGTACTTTATCAAGGTGGAGTATTTGAGCAATTTTGTTCTAGTACATGTAGGTGAGTCATAAAGCTCGGGTCATGCACTCCAAACCCTTGTTAGCATGACAATAAACCTTCCTCTCTCTCTCTCTCTCTCTCTCTCTCTCTCTCTCTCTCT
>NW_004797408.1:159765-161914 GCF_000002075.1 Aplysia californica | reverse complement strand
CTTTCTTTCTCTCCCTCTCTCTAACTCTCTCTCTCTCTCTCTCTCTCTCTCTGTTTGTGTGTGTGTGTGTGTGTGCCCCCTCTCTGTATGAGTGTATGTGCATGTACGTGTTAAATGTGTGTGTTTAGGTATGTGTTCGTATGTTTGTGTACGTGTGTATGTTTATTTGTTTGTCTGAGACCTGTTTTGTTTGGTTTTGCTTTTTGTTCATTTTATTCTGAAACAGTTTCACTAAAACGTCCCCCACCCCCTTTCTACCTCCTGTCCAATAGGAAATTTTGTGTCTGACCACCTTGCCATTACACCTGCTGCATAATTATTGTAGAGAATAAAATTAACAGGAAGCTCATACAGGTGTAGGGGTATGAAAAATGAAAGGAAGATATCAAATATTTCGTGGTGTTTTTTTTTATTTGAAAAGAACTTTTATTTGATAGTTTGTTGATCTCTTTACCGCCGGTATTACTTAATGAAACAATACTATTCCGTTTACAGCCCAGGCTACCAATTTGACAAAACTTATTAACTCTACTAAATTCGTTTTAATCAGAAACACATTATAAAAAAATACTTTGTTTTAGATTTGTTTCTGGGGAATAAACACTGTCATGTCTAGAGTGAAAGAAAGGTAGATCTATATGTTTGTGGTTTATTCCTTCTTATTTATTCTACATCTACCTCTTTTCTCTTTAAGTTATTATCTAGTAACACCTCTAATTTTCAGCACATATCTAGCCTTATTGTTTTACAAGTGCCGTTAAACTCTTGCTAAAACTGAAAACGACAATTAATAGATCTTGTCGCAAGAGTCAGAAGTGTTGGTTTTAATTTACTACTTGCACAGTAACACACGTCAGGACGTATGCGGTAAGCAACAGATTAATGTATCCCAGAACCGCGCCATAACGAAGCAGTTGGGCAGGTGCTGGCTTTGCAGGTGATTTGTAGGCAATGAAAACGATCGACGCCTTCCGCAGCAACACGACACAATTATCAATCAATTTAGTCATGCTTCTCCTCTTAATTTTTGTATTGTCTACAACGACAAAATAATTAGCCTACTGCTTTGTCGTAGTGCGGTACTGGACTCAGGATATTCATTGACTTTGACCATTGCGTTCTTACTAGATCTAGGCTGGATAAGTGTGCACCAATTGTTGGTTGTTTTGGGGTTGTTTTTCAAAATTTATTTCTTCTTTTTCGTGCGCTTTTCCCGCGTTTTTCCCATTTCCTTTTTTCGCAACCGTTTTGGATTTTCAATTTGAATCGCCCGGTATCATTTATACACCGGTATTTGAGTTCAGATGTAGTATTGCCCCTTTTTATATGTCGCGAACAACTTGAATTTGTGGTCTTCTTTAAGATTCACAAAAATAAAGAATTCCAGTTCTTTAAGGTTCACGAAAATCAAAAATTCAAGTAACGTACGAAAAAAGAAAAATAAATGTCCAGTATTACTCTCATTTATATCTGCTTGTCTGGAGCTGTAAGGGATAGGTTGGACAAAATGGGGACCGGGTGGGGGGGGGAGTCGTTTGTCTTTTTCTCCTTTTGGTCTGATCTCTATTCTTCGTTTGTTCCACGCTAGTTTTTACAAGCAGTCGGTTTCTGAGAGTAATGTCCAGTCGTCATGCCGGTTTGTTTCCTTCACAACCTCCTAGCCAGAAGCTCTACACTCTGCTCAAAAGTAGAGAAAATCCCGTCTGAAAGTGTGCCTACTACTACAGACTTGGTAGACACGGCGTTAAAGTGTCTTTATTTCCTTTACCCTTCCTGCCAGCTCTATCGTTAACCCCTTTCCACCTTTTCGGAAAAGAATGACAAAGTCTATTTTTTTTCTATGTCTTTGATGTCTGCAGCATTCACACCCATGGCTCCTTGTCTAGACTATTTTCAAAGCCGCGTTGGCGAATACAAGGAGATGAAATAAGTTACCCTGATAAGCCTTCTATTTCCCCGACAACCGCGCGCCAGTTGTTCGAGAGCTGAAATAATACGCTCAGTTTGGTTCGAGGATTTGCAGAAAAGACGGTTTCTTTCTACATTCTACTGTCTATCCACGCCGCCGGTTTCATGCATCAAGCTAAATTACTCTTTGAAACTCAATAAGACATAGGAAGAGAGAGATATAAAGAGAAAAGGAGGGGGG
>NW_004797408.1:157673-158760 GCF_000002075.1 Aplysia californica | reverse complement strand
AGAGAGAGAGAGAGAGAGAGAGAGAGAGAGAGAGAGAGGGAGGGAGGGAGAGAAAAAAACAACAACAACGGGGACAGGAACAAAGACAGCGACAGAAAGAATGACGACAGACAGACCGAAGGAAAAAACAATGCTATTAGGGGTTTCCAATCTTGCTACACATGCATGTGAGCCACGCGCCCCCCCCCCCTGTGCACGTGCCTGGGAGATGGGAGGCTAAAGGTCACCGCCGGACCTTACCCCGGATGACCAGGAAGCCCCCGGTAATAGCTTGTCAATACGTCCGAAGAACATACTGCTGGTGCTAGGGAACACACATGCGAATCCTGGAATTTTGTGCAGATCGCAACTGACGTAGCTTTTGGTGGGAGTGTAGACATTTTTTAAACAGACAAAAATGCTTATAACATCTGAATGTATACATGGAAAGCACTATTCCCAGTGACACTGGGGATGGGCCCAGGCCCAGAAACCACTGGCAATAGGACCTAGGGCAGAATTGTTCCCAGTGTCAATGGGAATAGGCTCAGAAACTCTTCCCAGTGACACTGAGAACAGACAGGCCCAGTAGATCTATTGCTCCCATATTGATCTACATGAGCATGATGGTGATGGGTTACTAAATACTAGACTAGCCTATATCTAATGTAGATTTAGATTCTAGATACTAGTTTTTTTTATCTAGATCTAGATCTAACTAAACTAAAGTAGATTCTAGGGTGAGTGGAAGAATTGTTTTAAAAGAAAAAGGAATGATCATTCTATGCTTGCTTATTATTTAGTCGTAATTTATGTACGTGTAGATCTAGATCTTGATCTATTCTACAGTCAAGTCTAGGCCCGAAGTAAGAGAATAGAACAAAAGTACTGAACTGAGGTGAGAAGTAAGAAGAACTTCTGATTTTTTAATGCAAAAGATTTCCGTTGTCACTGGGAATAGTTTCGGTACCTATCCCCAGTGTCACTGGGAATAGTCACTTCGTATATACATAATATTATTATTATACGGTCTTTGAAGATATTGTCAGTTCAGAGAGACAGAGTGGGAGAGAAAGAGAAAGAGAGAGAGAGAGAGAGAGAGAGAGAG
>NW_004797408.1:155431-157491 GCF_000002075.1 Aplysia californica | reverse complement strand
ACGAGAGAAAGAAATTGGGACCACTTTTGTTCGGGACAATTGGTGTGCGCCTTCAACATGTTCAACTGTATTAGACCATAGTGTTATATAATGTATGAGTGTGTTTGTGTCATGTGTGTGTTTATTTGTGTGTGTAGTGTGTGTGTGTCAGTGTGTGTGTGTGTGTGTGTGTGTGTGTGTGTGTGTGCGTGTGTGTGTGTGTTTATGTCTTACTACCTTTGAAGCTCTAGTTATACTCAGTGTATTTTTTTCCAAGTGTATTTACGCCTCCAACGACACACTGAGTATCATTTCTGAGGCGGGCTACCGACCCTGCCTGTCAGGTATAACACGGGCTGAGAGAAATACAACATCCCAGTAGAAAGACTGAAATGCTCTGTAAAAATGTCTCCATTCTCGGGAATCGAACTAGGGTCTCCTGTTTGCGTCAACAAAGTGCCTAACCACTACACCACATAATCTAGCTTGATTATTTTGAATCTGTTGTCTCTCTTTCTTGATGTAGCCAAAATGTTTGTTGTAATTGTTATTTGGCCTTATCTGACATTTCTTTGTAAGTTTTGGTAAGAGTTTTACGGAACGTGCAATACAATTAGGTCATATAAGTGCCAAACATTAGAGGAGTTATAAGAGTGTAACAATCAGAGACAAATTATGGAGGAAAGGTAAGGACGATAGATGGTTGACAGGGAAAAAAGAGCAAACTACACCAGAGCACTCGCTATCCACCCGCACCCAAAAGTTTGACTGAGCACAACAACATCGAGACGATTGATCACGGACGAAAATAATGACAGTCCTCTTTTTTTAAAGAGTGCAGAATCGTATTCTTCCTCATGTTTCTACTCGCTGCGCTGTCGGAAGTCCGCCTCCTAAATTATCTAAACTGTGTCGATCAGGGCGTAAAAACACCTGCATTTTAAAAAAACAATCACACTTTTATGTGACATTTCGCTCCATAATGTTTTAACAGACTAACCTACATATGAAAATCGCATCTGATATTCGGACTTTTCCATCAATTGCAAGCCCCCTCCTTCCCCGACCGCCCTTTTGTATGTTCATCGAGTGCCATTCGCTGCCAAATTGCTTTTCCTTTTCCTTTAACAGAAAGAAAACTAACATTTCCTTAATCGATAAAACGTTTCTCTTAATAGCTGATGCTACTTTGTTGCAACACAAGGCACGCTATAATTTTAGGACGAAGATAGCACAAATTGGCAGGTATCACGTGGAGCAAAAATAGACAGGTAAAGTCTGCAGTCTACAAAAGATGCTATTTTTGGAAACATAACTCACGAGCATGCGTGTTAGAAATTGAACGAAAATACCCCTCCCCCCCCTCCCCCCTCCTCTGATGTATGTTTCTATACTCTGTGTGTTGTTCTTTTGTTCTTTCTATCTCTGCTGTTTACTCCCTGTCTCTTTTTGACTCTCTCTCTCCCCTCTCTGTCTCTGTCTCTGTCTCTCTCTCTCGCTCTCTCTCTCTCTCTCTCTCTCTCTGCTGTTTCTCTCTGCCTGTCTCTCTCTCTGTCTCTCTGTCTCATTCTCTCTCTCTCTCTCTTTCTCTCTCTCTCTCTCTCTCTCTCTCTCTCTCTCTCTCTCTCTCTCTCTCTGTAAAAGTCCTGAAAGGTACATTCGTCTCTCTACACTCAATTGCCTTTTCTACCACCTACGTGAAAGGTGATTAAATTGCCCTTTCTCGTCCACCATTTTGCTTTCAATAAATACTTTTTTTAAAATCTCAACTGGAAAAGCCTTCTGACGTGTTCATGTACATTTTAAAAATAATTTTAAAGAGGGACAGCAATAATTTAATTGGGGGGAGGGGGTGTTTCAATCTCAAACAAAAAATGTATGACAATCAATGATACTACATGCTACGGGACTGATTAGAATCTCAAAGAAAAAAGAGAAATCGACTTTGGTCATAACAATATGTATACTGAAAATGTAAACTGCAGGTGTTTTTTCTTCTTCTTCTTCCTTCTTCCTTCTTCCTTCTTCCTTCTTCTTCTTCTTCTTCTTCTTCTTCTTCTTCTTCTTCTTCTTCTTCTTCT
>NW_004797408.1:151840-152736 GCF_000002075.1 Aplysia californica | reverse complement strand
AGAGAGAGAGAGAGAGAGAGAGAGACAAAGAGACAGAGAAATAAGGCGAAAGGCAGTATTATGTAAGCCTCAGATGCCGCGTGGCATGAGGATTAACGAATGAACAAGCTACTTGTAGCCATTGTACGCCAATTTTACATAAGGTGGATGTTTTGTTTAGAAACAATCCTTTCCTTCCTGTTCCTGTTTTTTAAGAGTATGTTGCGTGTTGTTTTAGGCCCCAAACCCACTAAAGTTGTTACCCCACGCCTCGGGCGGGAACGTTAACACCGAAATGTCATAGTAAAGATGTTACTAGACTAGGGTGTGGCATCGTGGGGAAATCAGGCACTCGTCAAAATAATGAAATCGAAGAAAATTTATTTTAACACTTTTTTTAATGTCCATTTAACAATATTGTTTTGATTGGAAGTTACTGAAAAATGTTGATCAAAGGATCACCAAAAAAATGCAGATTCGCATTTTTCAAAGCTTTGGAAGTCATCGAACTTTTTTTCATTAATTTTGCCTCTGACACCAGGCGACCCCCACCTCCTTCCATAACAAATACATGCATCTCTACTTCTATTCAAGGAATGTGAGTATTGTTTTTGTTTTAATAAACAGCAAGACAAATGAACAACCATTGAGATGATGCCAGAAACTTCATATTATGCCCAAAAAACTAACGAGCGCTTGGTTTCTCCACGTCCTGACACTACCAGACTAGATCTGAGCTTCTTTGAGAGAAGGTTACCTGGGCTGCTGCAACGTGGTGCTGTATGAATAGATTAGGCGCCAGGCAACTAAACAAAACAAAGGATGCAGTGATGCTGAGACATGACGTGTTTGAATTTCTTCCACGAGCACCACAAAGGAATAAAAATGTCGATCAAGTTTAAGAGGTCGGGAGGGGG
>NW_004797408.1:149578-151261 GCF_000002075.1 Aplysia californica | reverse complement strand
GTAGTAGTAGTAGTAGTAGTAGTAGTAGTAGTAGTAGTAGTAGTAGTAGTAGTAGTAGTAGTAGTAGTAGTAGTAGTAGTAGTAGTAGTAGTAGCTGCAGTACCAGCACCAACACCAGCACCAGCAGAGCAGCAGGAAGAGGAGGAGGAAGAGTTGTTGTTGTTGTTGTTGTTGTTGTTGTTGTTGTTGTTGTTGTTGTTGTAGAAGTACTAGTTGTAGTAGTAGCATTCATTTAATGTGTTTAGTGAATATAAAAGTGATTAGTTGTGTGTAACCTGACAAAGAGGCGTCATGTTATATTATTTTTCCCCAAAGCCGTGGCGTACTTCAGTGTTTACGCACTCCGCCCCGGCTGTAAACACTTGCAAAATAAACAGAAGGGGAGATAATAAACTAAAAGCTTAGAGGGGGGAAGATCTATGGGCAGATGAGGGGGGTTTTTTGTTTCAAGAGTGCTAAAACGTTACACACGACACGACGCGCATTTGGCAGTGTTGACGTTTACTCACGCTGTGAGGATTGCTCATAACTGTCTAACTATACGAGAAAATGTCAATATGAGCCTTGGCACAAGGATACTTCAACAACACACACAAAAATTGTAGTTGGTTTTACGCCCCGATCGACATAATTTTGAACATTTAGAAGGTCGGCTTCAGACTCTGCCTGTCAGGGCAAACCCAAGTTGAGAGAAATATAAGATACATGTAGGCCTACACCATCCCTGCAGAAAGACAGAGAAACTACTCGTTGATTTAAAAAATATATTTCCCCACTCAGGAATCGAACCTCGGGTCTTCTGTGTGTGACACTGAAGCACCTAACAGCTACTCTACAGATGCCGGTCCGTTACTTTAGCTGGTTTCATGCCTAAATATTATGTTCTTATGATACTGGTTCGATTCCCCAAATGTCTCACTTTGAATCTATTATTTGGGAGAGTTCTCAAAGCTGTCCGCTGACTTGATTCGGTCCTATCGGGGAAAGGCGTTAAATATTAGGGAAGTCTCGCCACTTAAATAACAGCACAATGTTGAAAGGATCTTTTATGGTTGCCTGAATCGTGGTTTTGATTTGTGAGTTGAGCGCCGCAGTTTTTGTTTGAATCGTCTCAGACCGTTTTTTTTTAACGACTTAGAACCTAGAAGCATGTGAAATAACGGTGCCGATTATATTTGTATACTTCATACAAATAATTTGTCCTTTCCCGAAAGCGAGCGAGAGATAATTGCTGTATGATTGATTATTCGGTACATCAAACTTATGACGCGCTATGAAGTGTAGAATTTAGTGAGAGGTAAAAAGCAACTAATATGCCAGTTTGGATTGAAAGTATGTGTAATAAGGGTGGAGGAAAAGAGGAGAGATATTCTGCGAGAAAGGAAAAAACGTTAATTTTCTTAACTTTTTAGTTCTCCACTCTTTTTTCAACACTGAAATCAATCCAACAACAAAAACAAAAGAAATTGTTATAGACCTAGATCTATGCTAATTGTGGCTTAGTATTTCAAGACTATTTTCTTACATTGCATTTCTTTTTCAAAATCCTCAGTACATCGGTATAACAGTACCAGTACATTGGATATAATACACTGGGAGGAAATGAAAATTCTTCTCTCTCTCTCTCTCTCTCTCTCTCTCTCTCTCTCTCTCTCTCTCTCTCTCTCTCTCTCTCTCCAGAGT
>NW_004797408.1:146174-148888 GCF_000002075.1 Aplysia californica | reverse complement strand
TAGAGTGGAGTACAGTCTTTCTGTGTGTGTGTATGTGTGTGTGTGTGTGTGTGTGTGTGTGTGTGTGTGTGTGTGTGTGTGTGTGTGTGTGTGTGTGTGTGTGTGTTTGTGTGCACGCATGCGTGTTCCAGTGGGTGGGCGTGTATATATGTGTATGATAATAATAATAACAATTTTATGTATTTGTGAGTATAAAACGTGTGCATATTGTAGTAAAACTAGTCATTTTGTTGTTGTTGTTGTTGTTGTTGCAAAATTTGAAGAAAGCTCGCAGTCTACTTTTGTCACATGTAGATTAATAAAAGACATTATTTAAAAAATTCTTTCTTCTCATAGAAAGTCGATTAACGTTGGTACGTATTTAATTTCAATAAACTGTGTCTCCTCCCATGTCTATAGTGCGGTTAAAAATTCATGGCGCAACTAATCCTCAAATATTTATTTAACGGATGAATCAATGTAACCCATACCTTGCACAGCAGTTTGTATCAATTTGTCTTCACTTAATCATATTACTCCACAACAATTGATGCTAGATTAAAAAAATTTTAATCACTTTTCTTCATAAATCTATATCAAAATTAAATATTACAAATCTCCGTCTCCCGGAAAATGGGATTGTTCACATTCTTCCCGCTTCTTACACACATTTTGCATATGGCTTACGTCACTGCCCACAGCTCACCAAAGACTGTTTTTAGTGGCAAAACTCGTTACAAGAAATTAATTTTATAGTGGACGTGTCTTGGTAGTTGTTGTTGTTTGTTTGTTGTTGGTTTTTTTTTGGTTGTTTTTTTTTGGGGGGGGGAGTGTTTGTTTGTTTGCTTGTTTGCTTTATTGTTTTGAGGTAAAAGTTCCCAAAACCTGCGTTTAATAAGCATAATGTCGTTATTAGAAGAAGAAAAAATGATCTTGCCTTTAATTAAGCGGTATTGCACCAGCCGTTAACCTTTTAAAATCTGCAGTAACCACCCACTTGAATTATTTCCTAGTATTTAATAAAGAGTTTTCTAGAATACAGTTAACATGTGTTTACTAAAAAAAATATTATTCCGTTAAGACAAATTCCAAATTGATACAAGATACTGCGCAAAATGTGTAGAACCTATTTTCGATAGTTTGGGAAATATTTGACAATAAGTTGCGCCTTGAATTTCTGACCGTTCCATTGTGTAATGTCTATGTCCTAAAGAAAAATGCAGCATTAGTAGCACAGCAGCTTTTATTCAACGCTACACATTAAAGAGTTAACCTCACAACGACACCGCGTACGTCACACAACAGCTGGCGAGAATTTCGCTTACGGCGAGGGAAAACCAGAGGGAGATCCTACAAGCTTTGTTTTTCAAAATGATTTTCCTTTGTGAACCAGAATGGTAGGGTTACTTGGTATAAATTCTTCTCCGCGTCTTCCTCACTGTGTTTTTCAGCAGGACAAAAACAGCAGCAGAGGAAGAGTTGAGTTTATCAATTCAGGCGCAGGGAGGGAAAGAGTGCCGCTTACGGGGAGGAGAGGGGGGGGGGGTGGAAGCTTGAAATCTAATCTACGTTTTACTTGATTAACAAAATAGAACTATATTTTTCTTGAAGAGGTGAAGACTGGAATCTAAAAGATTCCTAGTGAAAAAAGAATTGCATCTCTATAACTCACCCCCTCCACCTTTGCGAGATCAGAATAACAGGAATCGTTTGCGTAAAATTATTATGCAGCGAAACCTCTGAATAAAAAGTACAAAATAAACTCAAGTGAAGAGTGCTATTATGAGTTAGTGGTTGGCGGGTGTTCTGGCGTGATTTGCTCCTTTTTTCCCTATCAAACATCTATCGTTCTTATCTTTGTTCCACTTTTTCTGTGTAAGTCACTCTCTGGTAACACCCCTGATCTTCGGTACTTATATATTATTTTTATGACCTATTCGTGTAGCAAGTACAGCAAAACATTTACTTTTTCATTTGTTTTATGAACCCTTACCCCGTGAGCCGTTCAAACCGTTTTGGGGCACGTGGATCGTACGCCCACCCCGACTTCTCCACCCCAAGACCCCAAAGACATAACAATAACAGTTTACTGTTTGAAGTAGGGTCTCTGAAATGTCTCATTTCTGTTTATTATGATTTTCATATCTAATGTGCATATTCAAAAGCTGCATATGCGTCTATCGAAGAACGCTAGATCTAGTTTCTTCTATTGACGATCAAATACGATAAACAAAAAGACAAGATAAGATAGATTAGATAAGATAAGATACGATAAATCTTTACTGTCCAGATATTGGCACATTGGTTTGATGTTTCACGATGATACTTTCCTACTGATACAATTAATGAGCCCACTGAAGTGTGAAACGTAATATCCCCATACATAAAGGATAAGACTACTCACCTACAGATTTGAATCATAAGTTCTACTGGTTCAAGTGAACCAATCAAAATGTGAAACATAATATCCCCCACCTTTATAAGATAGGATAACTCACCTACTAAGTTGAATAAGGAAGTCACTTCACATAGTTGACAGGCAAAATAAAAAAAATAAAAAATAATCCAGAGAACCGGCACTACAGACCGTCACGTGCAAGAAAACAAAACCTGAAGTAAACGTGAGCAGTTGGCGGCACCCAGATTCGCGAGTCGAGTGACAGAGCGACCACCTCCGCCCAGTCTCCGATCCCACGACCACCTGAGGGGAGGGAAGGGGGAGGGGGAGGGAGGGA
>NW_004797408.1:144759-146074 GCF_000002075.1 Aplysia californica | reverse complement strand
GACGACGACGACGACGACGACGACGAGGAGGAGGAGGACGAGGAGGAGGACGAGGAGGAGGACGAGGAGGAGGACGAGGACGAGGAGGAGGAGGACGAGGAGGAGGAGGAGGAGGAGGAGAAGGAAGCGATGAATTCTTCTAAATCAGATTAATAGGAGCAAAAGGAGTGTATCAGACGGAATAGTATTGCACGTTGTGTGTTTAGGGCTATGTTCATCCCAACTTAACTCAGAAATTGTTCTTGTCCAAGTTAAAGCAACAACTGGTTACTAGGCCATATTGGGTGTATGTTTCTTTGTTTTAGTAGACGTTTTACGGCGCTCACAACTACATAACATCATATGAGCGCCAGAAGATTAGAGGTGACAAGAGAGTAACAGGCCTAAAAAAGAAGGAGGGGAGATAAGGACGATATAATATATTTCATAGGAAAAAAGAAGAAAACCACACCAGAGCACCCGCCGGTCACTGGGGGTATGCTAAAAATATTCTTCATTGAGTATTTTTAGGATATCAGACATCAGTGGCGGTGGGTGGACCCAAATTTGGGTGGGGCTTAGGTTGCTTCCAGTTCTTTACCACCAAATAGCAAGCAATAAGAATTAAACAGCAAGGACGTTTCTATAGTCACGGTGAGCCACGGAAGTTTGAGAAGCATTCAAACGAGAAGAATTGCATTTGTTTTCCATCTCTTTGTTTTCAGTTAAATTCTTGTTGATGGTAGGGACGAAGCCGATTCACCTCCAAATTTCCTCTAATTAATTAGTTTTCGTGTAATGAAAAAGTTGCATTACAAGTAGTTCGACCTGATTTATAACTGTTAAATCTCCGCGGCACAAACACAAACGTGCACACACAGCACTTCAAACATAATACTTCTATGAGCTGGATTAGGCCGCGTAGTCGAGAAAGTCAACAAAGAACCAATGAGCGCATATGTACCTGTGTCAGTGGGGGAAAGTGTGTCGTAAACTTTCACCCCATAGTCAGGGCTAGGAGAGCGTGAGCCCTCGGTACACTGTTTTTTTCCCAGTCTTCTACATTTTTACAAGAAGAGTTTCATTAAGGACGGGCTGTGGCAAAAGGGCTCATCTTTGCTGACCCCTGAAGACATTTGATTGGCTGCTGGGTTACGATAGTTGTAAGCGGTGACAACAATGATTGGATAAGCGAGCAAGGCGCCAAGTTGATCACTCTGTGTTCTTTGCGTGCGGCCATAACGGTTTCAACTGCTTCTTTCATTATAGAGAAACTTTCATTTACTTTGGGATAGAGTTGGGGGTAGTGGGTTGGGAGGGGGTAGGGGCTCAAGCC
>NW_004797408.1:141200-142884 GCF_000002075.1 Aplysia californica | reverse complement strand
GGGGGCTCTCACACAGCTGGCCTCCCAACAAAAACATGCTATCACAATTATACCAAAAAATGAAAATGAACAATGTACGCCTAATAAACGATCAACTAACATCAAAGTTAATAATTCATAATAAATGTGTAATGTATCGGACTTACATTTTTGTAGTAGCCTAGGTTTCTGTAAAATTGTAAACGTTGCACACCTCCATCAATGCAATATTACAAGTCGGTTTATCCAGCGGGCACCGGTAGACAACTTCAACTCAGCGGAGAGCTACAGTAGTTGTAAACCTGGATTTCCCCGCATGTGAATCAAACTCAAATTGTTTGCGCCCAACAACGAGTACCCACAACGGTTGGATCGGGCCGATCACCCTACTTGGTCTCCAGAAACTGAAAACAAACGCGTTTATTTTTTAGGCCACGGAGTCGGGCAATCCCATCCGTAGTGGGCACCCCATAATAATAATAATATAACCATTAGCCCAGTACAGCACGACAACAGTAGATCAAAATGGCCAACTGTTTTTGGGGGTGTGTATTTAACAATAAAAATAGAAGAACCCTACCACACCAACCTGGCACAATTTTTTAAAGGTCGAGCTTCTCTTATTTTCATTGTCCACAACTCTTCGAGAAAATAGTTGACAACGTTTAGTTAAGTCGTGCAGCTCCTGCTACAGCATAATGTCATGACTCCACGGGACGCATGCTGGTTTTTCTTCCACGGATGATCAAAGCACGGATTTGTTTTACTTTGTGAGTCGAAATGGTTGAAGCGTCTAAAATATAGATATCTATCGAAAAATTTAGTTTTTAAAACAGCAATTCACATTTTAAATGTAGGACCTTGTGCTATTTAAATCTTTAAATAAAGACCAATGACTATTATAAAATCAAAAAGTCTGTTGGGATCAACGATGGAGAACAGATTCTTTAAATTAGTGCCTTTAAAATATTACCATTTGGTCGCGATGAAGTCCCGACATTCTATTAGGATGTCGTGCCTGATCGAAAAGTCGGTATGGCATCCGTTGATGGCCAAATATTTTGTCGTAGTGTTGTAAGCTGTTGTGAAAGTGGTAAACAACCCACCTAAACGTTGGAAGGGATGGCTCGGGGGGGGTCTTTAGATTGTAATGTAATGGGAAAGAAACATGATACTACCATGGCACAAAAACCAATAGTGCTTTCGGCCTTGAGCTACCACAACGAAAAGTATTCACTTTAACTGGTTAACGTTCAGAGAGGGAAAGAACTTTAGTGATTCAACTACCTACCAGACACTCGGCGCCTTCGTGCAAGACACGAACCATTGGTCATGGATGCGATCCGTCTTTGGGATGGGGTAGAGTAGAATTGATAGTCTTCAGGAACAGTCCTTGCCTCTTAACGCAAATTAATGTATCTGGTTTAGTCTTTAGCTCTCAACATCGTGGGCGCTGAATAGCAGTAGGCTTTTTAATGTTAAGTAGATCTCAGTATGTGGGGTCATGCACCTCTTTTCTAGGTTGAGGAAAAAAATCGAAAGTCCGTGTGTGCAATATAGGCAGTTGAAAGTTGAAGAGCAAGCCTTCCTTGTTTGGTATGTCCGTAGAAAGTTTTACACTCTTACGGAAAGACAGATTATTGTGCTATCTGGAAGAAGAAGAAGAAGAAGAAGAAGAAGAAGAAGAAGAAGAAGAAGAAGAAGA
>NW_004797408.1:135610-139908 GCF_000002075.1 Aplysia californica | reverse complement strand
TAATATATGTGTGTGTATGTGGGGGGGAGTCCCAGTTGTCGGAGTTTTAGATATTGAAATAAGGGCATATTCTTGCAGCAAATGCAATTCTGAGCACGCTGATTTTCAATTGTTTTTTAAAAAATAGTTTGAGTAGTTTTAAAGATATGCTACATTTTGTAACAAAGGGTGTCATAATAACAACATTTAGAGAAAAACCCAATTTCAAGCATATGGTTTACTTTTGCTGAAGTGCTTGTTACAAAGATAACTAATAAGAATTATTTATTTAGACTTGAAATATTATAAAAATCCTTTCAATATGTTATTAACAAATGCTTAAAAGTGTATTTTCAAATGAAACTAAATGTTTGACCAGGTACGACTTTTTAACACTTTTCCCCCGTTGCTAAAAAATAGCTTTGCCGACAACTGAGAACATTCTCCAGGCACAGACACATTTTACAGGATAGAAGAAAATCTGTTACAATCTTTAATAGAGTGGTTGTTTATTTGGGAAGGGGGGTCTTGTTTTTTGTTGTTTTTTTGCTGTTTGTGTGTGTATAAGGGGGGTGGGGGGGGGTTACATTTAGAATTTGAACTTCGGCGAAATGTTCTGAATACATGCAACCCATACGCCTACCACAGATTAACAGAAAACTCCACCACAAAAAACAACAATGGGCATAGTAGCCTACATCGGAATAACTGGCTGACGATTTTATTGTCGTTGCTAAAGGAAGCTCTGGATTCTTTGCCTAATAAACACTAGCTTTTATAGAGGGTTTTGTAAGGTTATGTTGAATGGTGAATGCCATCATCATCATTGCCATTCTCACCCTGGATCAGGGTATAGGCCACGAACAAACACTTTCAATCTTCCCCTATCATTTGCCAGCCTCTTGGTGTTATTCTATGTCTTCCTACTTTTCTGTACCGTACATCAATTTCTGTGACTCTTCTCCAGGTTCCATGCGGTCTTGCCCTTGATCTTTTACCCTGTTGATTCCAACTCAACATTTTCTTAGTTATGCAGCTGCCAGACTTACCGACAGCATGACCAATCCATCGCTACTAGCTTCTTCCCACCTCATCTCTGGCTGGGCTCTGTCTTGTTCTCCTTAATACTCGTACTTCTTCGTTGGTGACCCTGTCTGTCCTTCTGAACCCCATTAACTGTCTTAGACACTTGTTCAAGGAAACCTGGATCCTCTTCATGCAGTGGTGAATGTATATTATGTAAGACAATGGTTAGGCTATTCGTGGTTGAAGTAAAAGGTGTGAATTCAATTCCTTTGCTTGGAAACATTTTGTTTGTTTGTTTGTTTGTTGTTGTTTGTTTGTTTGTTGTTGTTTTTTTTGGGGGGGGTTGCCTTGGTTTGTTTCTTGTTTTTGTTAGTTTCTTTTTTGTTTCTTTTTTTTTTTTGGGGGGGGGGGCGATTCTGAGTTTCTGTTGGGATGATGTAAAATAGACCATTGTGCCTTGGTCAATCTTCACAACAGGCAAGTTGGACGTTGTTGGAATCGTTTTACAACCCAGACCTAAAGTGTACCGTGGAAGAATAAAACATTTACGAAAACAATAGCAAAATATATTGACACTAAAAAAATGTGATTCTGAGTGCTCGAGTGTAATGATTCTGTTCCTTTTTATAAGTGTCAGCCAAATCAGATGTTCAGAGCTTGTACAATCAAACATTAAAGTCACCTTATTTCTAAAGCATTAATGTCATTTTAATGTGTGAGGTTGTTTTTGTTTTTTTCTGACAACACCTTATACTCAATACCCTTGTCCCCCCCCCCCCCCCCTCTTTCTCTCTCTCTCTCTCTCTCTCTCTCTCTCTCTCTCTCTCTCTCTCTCCCTCTTCGCCGAAACACCTTTAAAAATATCTTGTCAAGTTGAACATTGCATTATTAGACCTCGAATTTGAACTCCATTCAAGAAACTGTGCTTTCAGACTTAAATTCTTTCGGTACTATCACTTGACGGTCGACTTACCTTTTAAACTTGGCACCTGATAACAGTCTTACTAATGGGTTTTTATGCTGCTGTGCCTTTGCACAAACAGTGGGTGTCTATTGCACTTAAGACAAAGTAATGACAGTAGAACAATTCGGCCCTCGGGAATAGTCAGCTTAAGCACAGTCCGTTTTCTTTCCCTTTCTTTCTATACACTAGGATTGTTTAACTGCTAAGTAAATTGTACAATATAGTTTAAACTGTATTTCAACCATCTCAACTCTCAAAATAAAACCAAGCCAACTAACGTGAAAATAACAAAATGCCCCGCGGGCTCATAATAATAATAATATTAATAATATTGTTGTTATAACCTTACGCAGTTGTGAGAACCGTAAAACTTTTACTAAACTAAACTAAGCAATGCGAGCATTCAGCTGTGTGTCAAACATTCACAAACATGAAAATAATATACATCTATCCATATGCTGTCGGGTCTCACCTCTACTCCTTAAAAACATTGTATTTAGAATGCCGTTCTGAATAATGATTCGTCCAGCATGAACACATTGTTACTGATTTTCGTTGTTGTTGTTTTTTAAACAACGACAAAAACAACAAAACAAACAAAAACATAACAAAACCACTCGCAGGTCCATGAGCACAATAATACATCGAAAAATTAATAAAGAGCAGGTCTTCTTAGTCTGTCATATGTGGGGAAAGTTCTAGATTTTTAAGGAAAGGGACCTGCGATTTGGAAAAAGAATAAGAAAAATAATTTTCTTCCTCTGTCCTAAAGTAGTGAGCTTGTCTACCTAAGCATATTACAATTATATCATTATTAGTTTGTTAAATGTCACATTATGGCTTCGTTTGCGACATTCAAGCGCTATTCATTTTTGGAAGGAATTTACTACAAATAGAGCACTTTTGATCTGTTTGGCCTGTGTCAATATCAGAATTTTTCTGTCTTATCTTGCTTCTCTGATTGTCTCTGCTTAACACCTTATCTTAACCTGATCTTTCTCAAAAACCGTGCTGCTACATGTCACATGATTAGGGAGGGAGTGAAAGAATAAAGAAGTTCAGAAGTAGATCTGAACTTTGGCTTAATTGTGAGCCATTTCACCAGTAAAATAATACCCCAACTCTGAAAAGGTCAGTACTTTATACAAACAATAATAATCAATACACATTTAGATATATTTATCGGATCACGTGCAATTCTCACGTTCCTGTAACTGTAAGCTTATTTAATAGAGCTGGGCGAAGAGTCAATTCCGGAACCGATTCCCACGATTAATACTTTTACGTAAACCAACGGTTTCCAGCTACTTTTATAATTAAAATCTTTTTTTTAAAGAATTCATTTTTGAAAAATAGAAGTTGATGCTTCGCAGTGTTCCGAAACCAAGGTTATCCTAAATCCTGAAGATGTTCGGAGCCGACCAGGTAATCACCGGAAGAAATCACGCCATTAGAAAGTAAGTTATTGGGTTCGGAGTCAATTCCTACGATTCCTAGCTTTCAATAATCGGGAACCTTGCCGCCCAGCACTATTATTTAAGCCTGCGGAAATGCCTAAAAATTTAAAGCGTTTCTTCTCTGTTTGTTAGTTTGTTTCTTTTTGGTTGGTGAATTCCCGTTATTTAAACTATACAAAAACAAAAACTGCCAGACCCATAGGGTTTAAACCACAGCCATCAACAATGTAAAAGAACATAGATTTAAATTGTCATTGAATGGATAGTTAGAGCAGTTTGCATCTAAAAAGAAAGTTTCAAACGTCACGATAGCTGCAGCAGCCCTTACAGTTTATAGAAAAACAACTCAAGGGTAAATGCGAACAAAACAAACAAACAAACAAACGGACCAACCACGCAAACAATTTTGTCTAGCGGATCATCGTTAAGACCCAAATCTGCTGCAGAAATCAGGGATCATGGTTCGCCATTCATTCCTTTGCCTATACGTTCTCAAAACCGTATTTCCCTGGTCTTTCCTCGTCACCCATCTGTCCAGGCTCTCCGATTAAGTTGCTCTGTGTCTTCTTTTGCGCCGTCCACAGTTTATTTATGTATTATTATAATTTACGTCTTACAGAGGTGGCGTCGGTAGCCTAGTGGTTAGGCTACCGAACTCGTAATCGTGAGATTGCGGGTTCGGGGGTTCGAGCCTCAGCTCGGTCTGACGTTGTGTCCTTGGAAAAGGCACTTTACACGAACTTAATAGAGAGATATACCTATGGGGCCTATGGGGATATACTCAAACACACACATACACACACACACACACACACACTCGCAGACACACACACACACACTCGCAGACACACACACACACACTCGCACACACA
>NW_004797408.1:129761-132559 GCF_000002075.1 Aplysia californica | reverse complement strand
ACGGGAAGCCAATGCAACGTTTTTAACATGGGAGTAATGTGGTCCCTCTTTTTTTTCTTTAGTACAAGTCTAGCAGCATGATTTTGAAAACGTTGTAACTTGTGAAGAGAGGTATTTGGTAAGTTAGCTAGTAAAGCATTGTAATAATCGATGCGTGAAAACAAGAAAGATGACAGGAGCGTTTTCAACGAGGTCTTCTTCACCTGTATGTCTTCCGTTACTGGCCTTAGGCTTGTCCCTTCCGACAGTTGAGCATTTGTGACTCGATCGTTCCACTTGATCCCCACTATCCTTCTTAGACATTCCATTTATGAAGCTTTGCAGTTTCCTTGCTGCTGATGCTGTGAGCCTCCATGTCTCTGAACCATACAGTAGAACAGTCTTCACGTTTGTTTTGAAGATCCTCAGCTTGGTGTTCAATCCCAGTTCCTTAGACATCCATATATTCCTGAGAATGGTGACTGCTGCTCTTGCCTTTTGGATTCTGACCTTGATGTCTTCGTCTGTTCCCCCTGCCTTGTTGATGACACTTCCCAGGTAGGTGAAGGATTCAACATCCGCCAATGATGCCCCTTGCAATGTGATAGGAACGTCGGATGCATTCATTAGAAGAACTTTAGTTTTATCCGTGTGAATATGGAGTCCAACACTACGGGGGAAGGTCTTGAGGCGATCTATCTGCTGTTGCATCTAGGCTCGAATGTAAGAAAGAAGTGCCAAGTCGTCGGCAAAGTCCAAGTCTTCCAACTGACTGGAAAGGGTCCACTGAATGCCACCGCGTTGTCCCGATGTTGTCTGTCTCGTTATCCAATCCACTGCTAATAAAAAGAGAAAAGGCGATAGCAGGCATCTCTGTCTCACTCCTGTTTTCACCTCAAACGGGTCTGTCCGCTGCTCTCCAAGTAAGACACTGCAGCTCATTCCCTCATACATCTTCTTGATCAATCTCACGACTTAAAATCTTCCCAGGAATGGATAGGAGCATGATTCCTCTGTAGTTTTTACACTCATGCAGGTCTTCTTTCTTGGGTAGTTTCACAAATAATCCTTCTCTCCAATCCTGTGGAAATTCTTCGCCGTCCCATATCTTGTCAATAATTCAGTAAAGAATCCCTGCCGCAGTGTCGATATCCGCCTTGAGAACTTCTGGGGGGAATTCCATCTGGGCCGGCTGCCTTGACTGCTTTCCGGTGTTTTGTCGCCTCCTTGATCCCCTCTAAACTGGGCTTTTCTTCACTCACCTCCTGATCAATCTCTGCTGGTGGAATGTCAAACTGTTTTTCTGGCCTCGGTCTGTTCAGCAGCTCTTTGAAATGCTCTTTCCAGCGTTCTTTCTGTTCGTCTGGATTTGTGAGGAGCTTTCCCTCTTTATCTTAACTGGCACATCTGAGTTCCTGTATCTGCCTGCAAGTTTCTCGATGATTTCATACAATCCTCTTATATTTCCTGCCCCTTTTGCTTCTTCTGCCTCGCGCACCAGGTCATCTATATAGTTTCATTTGTCTTTCCGTATGTTGACTTTTACATCCTTCATTGCTTTGGTATATTCTTCTTGGGCCTTTGCTTTGGCTGCTCTTGTCTTGCTCCTGTTTACCTGATCTTTTTCTTTTTCCTGTCCTCTATCTTCCTCAGAGTGGTGACAGATATCCACGGCTTGTGCTCACGTTTTCGTTTCCCCAGTACCTCTTGACACACAGTGGCCCAGCCTTCTTTTATTACCTCCCATGCTTCTTCCACGCTGCTACCCTCTCCTAGTGTTTCCAACACTTGAAAACTGTTCTTAACTGCTACATTAAACTCCTCTTTTGACGGTGGCTCTCTCAGAAATTCCACGTTGTACCGGCACCTATGATTGACAATCCCCTATCTGTGCTTTAGTTTCAGTCGAATTGTTGAAAGGAGCAGATGATGGTCAGAAACTACGTCTGCACCCCTGTAAACTCTAACATCCCTTAGTGATCTCCTGAATTTCTTATGTGGTCGATCTGGTTTTCAGTTTATTGGTCTGGAGACACCCATGTTGCTTTGTGTATCTGTTTATGTGGGGAAACAGTTTTTCCTATCATGAGCCCATTTGTTGCACATATTTCCACAAATAGTTCTCCATTCTCGTTTCTGACTCCAAGTCCGTGTTTCCCCATGATTTCCCCAAAGCCTACATTGTCACTGCCAACCTTAGCGTTGAAGTCTCCCATCACAATCAAGATGTCCTTCCTTCTAACCTGATAGATAGTATTTTGCAGCATTTTGTAGAAAGTTTCTTTCACATCCTGGTCCGTATCATTGGTGGGGGCATATCCCTGGAAAACACGAAGGTTGGTGTCTTTCTTCTGTGAACGGAATTTGGCCGATATTAGTCGCAGACCCTCTGCTTTCCATCCTATCAAAGCCCGCTTGGCCTGTGTTGTTAACAGAATAACTAGATCTACTCCTTCTGTATGTAATGAATTTTCCTCCAGATGTCCAAAATAGAGAATTGTTTCCCCTGAACCAAGTTGGCACTCCCCTGCATTCGTTCAACTCGTCTCACAAAGACCCAATATGTCCTGTTGGCAGGCCTCCATCTCTCTTCCAACCTGCAGTGCTTTCCTTGCCTTGTACTGTTGTACATTGTACGAACATTCCAGGTGCCAAATCTGGTACTTCTTCTGGTCGACAGGAGGTTTCTCGGCTGTCACCACCCTGCGTCATTCTACGCTCCATTTTCTCTCCTCTCTTCGGTGATGAAGGTCCTCCATCTTCCAGAACTGGCGGTCGTATTGTTTTTGCTGCTCGTGTTTTTGTAGTTGTTTTTTACG
>NW_004797408.1:127398-128141 GCF_000002075.1 Aplysia californica | reverse complement strand
TAATAATAATAATAATAATAATAATAATATAAACAGTAACAATAACAATCATTAAAATTACTTTTTGTCACTTCTATGTTGTGAAAGTTAGACTTATTATTACTTATATTTTTTGCCATTCTATTCCAAGGTCGATAACCCTGGAATTTACGATCCACCTTCCGAGTTTTCTCCCATGGTAACCACGATAATCACGTACAACAATGAGTTTAAGGAGAAGACTGATAAAATATAATTTGTCACATTATGTATAATTTAATAGTATAGCAAAACTCGCAATATTATGCTTTGGGCTACTTTAACTTAAATGTCTCTTGTTTTGTTTTGTATGTTCGCCCACCTTGCTCCGTCAGTTTGGAACTCTCTTCCCCAACCCTTGAGACATACAACATCTGAGTCTAAATTTTAAAAATCTTTAAAGACATTTAATGACATCCTTTTTATGTCAGTAGATTCATGTTCAATACAATGTTATGTAAATGACTATGTATCCATTTATGTGTTTTGTGAATTGCAGCGCATATATTATTTTATGCTCATTTCGTGACGATGTGTAAGCGTGTGCGTGTGATAAGCAAGTAGATGTGTGTTTGTGTGTGTGTATGTGTGTGTGTGTGTGTGTGCGTGTGTGTGTGTGTGTGTGTGTGTGTGTGTGTGTGTGTGTTTTGCATACATGTGTGTGCACATGTGTGCGTGTTATGTGTTCGTGAGTGTGTATGCGTGTGCTTGTGTGTGTGTATGTG
>NW_004797408.1:126172-127298 GCF_000002075.1 Aplysia californica | reverse complement strand
TGCATTTATGTAAAGCGCCTAGAGCTGTGTTTACACGGGAGTGGGCGCTATAGAAATGATCTTCATTATTATTATTATTGTTTTTTATGCTGGTGCTTTACACCCAATTCAGCACATCAATTATTTTAGATCATATAAAGGAGGCGGGCTTTGACCTTGTCCATCAGCAGAGAGAAAGATACAGCATCCCCTAGCAGAAAGACCGAGATATTAAAAATTGCTGGGCACATGGGAATTGAACTGACCATGTCTGTTGTAACTACGGTAAAGCGCCCAACCACTTCACCACAGGCGCTGGTTCAAAGTCAATAATTTTGCCTATTATTATTTTATACAATACGTGGCTAAAAAGGTGTGGTCTTAGCTCAGGTGTTAAAACTGGGACTTTCTGTCCAAAAGCAATAGTTTTATATTTGTGTTGCATCGTGGTGAAATCAGGCGCTCGTCAAAATATTGCAATAAAAGAAATGGGCGTTTCCCACTCATTGGGCAATTTTTAATCTTCTTTTTGTTGTTTTTGTTTGTTTTGTTTTGCTTTTGGGTGGGGTTTTTTTTGTTGACATGATGTGCATAATACCTTTTATATCCATTTATTAAATAATTTTTTTGTCGATTTCACTGAAAAACATTGATCAAAGGCACATAACACCCCCGCCCCTCCCCAATCCACTAATCCATAAACTTGCAGTTTCCAAGAACAGTCAAGCATTGGAAGTCACCAAATTTGGGTTGCGATTTTCTCGTTAATTTTACCTCTGACATCAGGCAACCCTCACCACATTCTGTCACAAATTTTAATATTTCGACTTCTTTTCAAGCTAGATAGGTATATTTTTCCATCATAATCAAGATAGCTGAATAAACGCTAAATAATAAAACCAATCACTCCATATTATGCCTAAATATTGAGGAGCACCCGATTCCACCCCATCGTGACACACAACTTAAAATCAAAATAACTTTTGTCACCTGAGATAACGTCCTTTGCTGGTTGATTTGAGCATATTTATTAATAGTTAAAGTCACAGATTATAATTCCATTTTTTCTCATAAGTGACAATCTGACAGTACATGAAAAACTAAACAAGAGTGGGAAGAGAGAGGAATATATATATATATTATATAT
>NW_004797408.1:104922-125599 GCF_000002075.1 Aplysia californica | reverse complement strand
AGAGAGAGAGAGAGAGAGAGAGAGAGAGAGAGAGAGAGAGAGAGAGAGAGAAAAAGAGAGAGAGAGAGAGGAGTGTTCCCCTTTCCCCATCCTTCATTTGAGACAAACGTAGAAACGTGTAAAGGGGGACAGCGGTTGTTGTGGTTACACAATAGGCGTACTTTTTTCTCGTCTCTCCAAATGGTTTTTCATCCTTTTAACGAATAATACCGGTATGTTAAATAAAAATAAACATAATGTGTTTTAAAGATACATTTAAAAGGCAATACCTCAGTCATCTTTCGACAAATTTCAACAAAACTTAAAACAAATAAAACTCAACCAGGGGTTTGTAACAATTGTCAAAATGAATTAGACTAGTGTACCTGTTTGAACACGGTTCAGACACGGATTTTTTTTCGCACCCTCCTGCCCACCCAGCAGTAATGGGTAGGCCTACTTGACTTCGAGTTGGGAAAGTAAAGGCGGCAGGGAAAGGAACTGGCCACCCTACCACAATATTATGCCAAAGGCCCAGGATGTTGTCTAACTAACAAGGCAATCCCCAATGTCCGGGTCGGATGCGGGAACTTTACTTTTTACATGTTTGAAAAATATTAAGTTTTTAGTTTCAACAAAAATTGAGTGAAACAAATGGATAACTTAGCAGCTTCTTAAAAATCAAGAAACTGTGTATTTATTATGCATTGAATAACATTTATATGAAATTCACATTGACAAATAAACTCAAAAAGGGTGCGTAAGGATTTCTTAAGGTGATAAAAATTCAAACTGAACATCCATTGAAAACGGGGAATGTTGAAGATTGATCAAATCATTGAGTAAAGTCAAACAAAAATACAAGGTAGAGAAATATAGTTTAACAACAAAATAAGGTTGAGGCACTGGAAAAATATCAAGTCTTGAAAATATATAAATCACAATTGATATATGGCTCAATATCAAATGATAAAAGCATGTTGTGTTTATTTAATTAAGAACACGAAAAAAGAAAAAGAGGGAAATAGATTGAGGGGTCTGGGGACGGGTGAAGGAGAGACGCGGAAAGAAAGAAGCAGAGGGGGAGAGAGAGAGAGAGGGGGGGTGGGAGAGAAAGAGAGAGAGAGAGAGAGAGAGAGAGAGAGAGAGAGAGAGAGAGAGAGAGAGAGAGAGAGAGAGAGAGAGAGAGAGAGAGAGAGAGAGCACTTGAATGGATGACCCAAGATCGCCCCCACACAACCCATGCTGTTCTCATCACTGATTCCATGTGTACCCTCAGAAGGATCGAAAGAGGTTTCCTCTGAACAGAATGGATTCAACTTGTAGAAGCAACACTTATACGATCGCTCACATGGATTTTCTTCCCTGGCCATGCAGGCGTTAAGGGAAATGAAAAAGCCGACAGATTGGCTGGTGAGGCCACCTCAGTTGACAGCATGGTTCAACCTGAGAGGGTCGAGATCCTTAAATGTCTCCCTCGTAAGCTGATTGAGGAGGAAGATAGGGAGGCAGAGGCCAGTACTGCTGTGGAGAGAATGATGCTTTTGGGAGTACAAAAAGGAAGCGGAAAATATGGCATCTTCGCAGGAAAGAACAGAAAAACGTTCAACCAGATATGCACTGGCACAATCAGTGGAAAGGCCCTCGGCGACATTTTGGAGAGAGCAACGGAGCATCAATGGACATGTCCGGAATGCAGGGATGTTGCTTCCTCAAACAATGAACAATGAAAGATGTTTTCGTCTTTCAGTTCATAAGGGATTGTATAGAAGCAGCTATGATAACTTAGCTGTGAAGTTTGATACGATATAAACTTCCACCACAACAAGTCTAAAAGTGTGACTAAAAAGCATTCCAATATTCAGTTAGTGACAAGACTTTATCAAAACTAATTAATGTGAAGCACTCAATTGAAGCTGTTCGGATCTACATGTATAGGGGATATTCAGTTGATTTATGTTGTATGTATGTTCGTCCGCACCTGTTATTCGTGTGTCCTCAAGTATCTATGTTGTTCGTGTCTTCACAGGTACCTGTGTCAAGCGTGACTTTGTATTGTTATTGAAATAAAAGATATAATAGATTCGAAACAAAGACTGTAGAAGTTATTTATACTAAGTCACGCTTGACACGTCAGGCTCAGGGACAAGTGTGTTCACCAAAGCCAAAGGACAGCATGCTTCACAGACCAGGGAGAGAAAGCATGCAGTCCGAAAGCTGGAAACTTCCTCCTAACCTAGTCCCTCCAACAATCCGGAAATGAAAGAGAGTCCACTACCTTAGTACCTAATAAACGTTTAAGAGACAAATAACTTTGACACTCTGTTTTATTAGAGCTCATTTTTTCACTATTGACAGTGATTCCTCGTGTTACGCTCTAGTTTAGAGAGCTTAATTTGTTCACTCTTTTTACTATTTTGTTAAGTTTACAGTCTAATTTGGAGCCTCCCCTTTACAAAATTCACTTAGTCCTCAGTTTTTGGTGTGTAACATGTAACACATATACTCTCCAAAGGCTTGGGGGGGGGGGGCGTAGAGGATATTCAGTTGATTTATGTTGTATGTATGTCCGTCCTTTGCCTCGGGAAATCCATTTTCAATCAGATCAATAAGTTTGACCATCGAGTGGTCACTGTTGGTGGCCACACCAATATCATTCCAGGTGATAGAACTGATCCCTCCTGGAGTGTCTCTACTAAAACACATGGTAGGGATATCGGATTGTGCTCTGATAGCCATAAAGAAATTGTGAGGCATGGTCAGGAGGTTGGGGTTGTAAATAGAGACTGGGGTAGCATCGTCAGATAGGGGAAGGTGAGTAGCAGGTCCAACTGGGTGTCGTGAGATAGCATCTGCAGAGACATGCCGGATTCCTGGAATGTGGGCAATTTTGAATCTGTATTTTAATGTTTTCTCATTCAGATTCCTAAGTCGTGGGTAGGGGATGGCTTCTAAGCTTCTGTCACCGAACACTTTAAGCAGGGGTTTGTGATCGACTGCGATGATGAGGTCGGGGCAACCTAAGACAAAATGAAGAGTTGTTTCTAGGGCATCCTCTACGGCCAGTGCTTCTCCTTCAATTGGGGGCATATCTTGATTCAGCAAAGGATGTGAAGCGGCTGCCTACTAGTTTACTTGTGTGAAGGACCGACATCACTGCACAAGGGGCATTCCCATAAGCGCCCCGTCCCCTGAAGAAGCACATCTCGAAGTGTGTAGATGCTGACGGTTCTAAGCAATGGTTGATTCCATAGCCTTCTGCTCCTCCCACAAAGTTTTGAATTTCTGCAGGCGCCCCATCCGATTCCAAGCTCACGAAGTCGCTCAAAATGATGGTATTCCGACTCTTCTTGTTCTTTTTCTCGTGTTGCCCTGACTGAACGTACAATTTCAGGTTTGTTAGGGCACAGCTTCCCTTCAGGTCTTGCTTTTTCAGCGAGCTCATCAGCCCGCTCATTGCCCTTGACTCCAGCATGGCCCGGGGTGAAGATCCACGTGATCTTTTTCAGTGTTGTCTTCTTCTGGAGCTCTGTCCATTCAGCTCTAAGGTAACCACTCTCAATCTTCCTCAGAGGGCTTTGAGAGTCTGTGACAAAGATCACATGTGCTTGTCGAGTTGTTGTGACCCATTTGAGAGCCTGAGTGATTGCCTCTATCTCCATTCTCATGCTAGATGTCGTCATATTGTATTGGCTGCCTACTAGTGTGACTTTCCAGCCTAAGCGGCAACTGAATGGCTTGCTTGAGGTGCATTCGCAATGCTTTTGGAGAAGCCAGAAGCCGGTGTCGTTCTTGTGGAAATCCGTTGCGAGGAATGTTGGTCTTCTTTTGTCAAATATTTCTTCTCCTCTTTGAGTGTCAGAAAGTATGACGGCCCTGGTTTCTTCAAAGAGGTTGTCCATACACTCATTCCATTTGAAGTTATTATACAAAGTCAAAATGACTGACATCAGATGTTCTGCACCACAGTGAAATGTTGCATGGCCCTCAACCACAGCCCCGGAAGTTCTTCTGAAACTCCTCGATATGCATGAGAGGACCGCTCACCCAGCCACCGTCCCTACGAAAGCTCCCACGGCCACAGGGGTCAAAGTGGAGAAGGTGAAGCGCCCAGTCGTTTCTGCATCTGGGACAAGCAAAGAATGGACATATTTTGCTCAGCGTTGATCAGAATATAAGCAAGCCACACGACTCACTGGCGAGGACATTATCTTCCAACTCCTTGAGTGGTGCGATGAGGCCCTCTGCAAGGACGTAACCAGGAGTTTCAACAACCTCACATCATATGACCAGCCCACTTTCCTTGACCACATAAAATCCCTGACCGTACGTCAAGAAAATGTCATGGTGGCTAGACTACAACTTCAACAAATGCGACAGGACAGGGATGAACCCGCTTGAACTTTCTCTGCACGCCTCAAAGGCCAATCGAGCTAGTGTCAGTATAACATCTCGCGCGAGTGTGGAGCCCAACCGTCGTACAGTGATCAAATGGTCAGGGACATCCTCATCATTGGTCTTGCAGATGATGATATCTGCATCAACGTTCTTGGCCAGGCCAATCAAGAGATGTCGCTCGATGAGACCATCCGCTTTATTGAGGCCAAAGAAAGAGGAAAACGTTCGTCTAGACGAATAAACCCTAACCCCACGGCCGTGCCTGTGGTTATTGATGCAGCAAGCAGTACAGGGGCGACCTCCAGATAGAAGAACAAATACTCAAACACAGCCATGCAGCCACTGCCGCAAGGCAGGACATGGCAGAGGAAAGCAAAAGCGTATGAATCACACCAGTACAAACTGCAACCTCCAACATTACCTCGAAAATGTATGCTGTAAACCCAGGCAGAGGCCTCATACTCATACCAATCAAAGCGACTCTGCAACAGCAGTATTGGAGAGCCTTTGCCACATTGAAACTGATAATGAACAATTGGTTGGCACTGTAACACTAGACCACCATGTTTTCGATTCCCTGAGTGAGATGAGGGAAAAACGCGCATCTGCACCCCAACCGACCATCAACGTGGAGATTCAGGCCCTTCCATCAGACGCCAAAGCCTTAGGAATTGAACCCACTCTGTGTAACTCTACTAGAACCCCCACTGTACTGGCAGTCGCGGACTCAGGTTGCCAGTCATGCCTTGCTAGTACTTCCTTCCTGCATCAACTAGGTTTGAACACATCCCAGCTCGTCCCTACGTCACTGAAAATGAAGGCTGCAAACCAGAAGGCAATTAAAATCGAGGGTGCTCTAATCCTACGCATCACTGGCACGACACAATCTATACAGCCGAAAACAACACGCCAGATTGTATATTTTTCGTATTCAACTGAATATCCTCTAAATGAAGTAATGATTTATTTCTTTGAACAAGGTGTGTGGTTTTTTAAACTCACGATTAAATTGATATGATGCACAAACCAGGAAGTTATCAAAATGAGTGAGGATGCCCGTGTGTCTATCAATGAGTGCATACATATGAAATTGAATGGTCGCAAGCTTGAATGCATGTAGTATGTGTCAGCAGAAAAAGTTATAGTATAAAATCGCAACCAGCAGAAAAAGTTATAGTATAAAATTGCAACAAAGCAAAAGTAAAAAAAAAAACCCCACCCATCACGTAGCCGAGAATATCAGATCAGGTAATTAAGTATTTCAAATTCAACACAACAGTGAGTAACAAGAGATACATCGAATTCACATGAAAGTATTGTGAGAGTCAAAATTCAACAATACGATAAATGCATTATATACTTTCATAAAAAATACTCCTTCTGAATGCATTCTGAAACATTTTAGTCTTGGAGTGAATATCTCATGGCAATAAAGCACAACCTTTCAAATAAGAATTGTAAACACACAATAGAACGACTCAAAACAATGACAAACAATAAAGCTATTCCTTTTGAGGTATAAAAAAAATATACCAAGCCCAGGTTATAACAGGACCACAGGGACCGACATGATTAACCCTGTTATAGCCAAATCCTGTTACAGACGGGAATGAAGTTTACATACATTACAACTAATGGTAACTGAACTGGATTATAGTTATTATACAGATTAGCCACAGCTAATTAATCAGCTATTAGTCCTTTCTTTTACACTGATTTTTCCCCCCTCATCTATATCTTTCTTTTTCTAGTATCTTCTTAGTCTCATGGAATAAAACTTAAACTAGACATTATTTGACTGTACGGGTAATAATTATAACTGCATTCAACGTGCATTATCCATGCTCTACAGCATGTGTTGTGTGCTTAACAACTGCATCATGTATTTGCAATCGAATAGATATCACAATTTGTGAAAAGGAATACATATACATCTGTGATAGAAATAGTGCCCGGTGCCTACGTTTCATTCAATCATTTATTCCCATTACAAGTCTTGCCACTCTACTGGAAGACAATGTGACAATTTGGTGTCAGACAAAAGTCAAGCTAAGTCAATGACTGGATTGGCATCAACATCAAAGTGCATCCAGTCCCCCCCCCCTTTCCCCAGTACACATCATAAAAAGTGCACATAATAAGTAACTTACATATACTGAGGGTTACAAAGGAATGATTTGCCATGATTGGATTTTGTTTTGTTTCATTTACTCTTTTCTACTTTCTTGTCCGTCTGTTTTGTCCACCTCTGTATATCTGTCTGATTACCTGCTATTCAAAATCTTTTTGCTACACATTATAAGAGATCAGACTAAGGGATCTACTGTAAGCCTGCTATAGATGGAATCCTGTTATAACCGAGATTGTTGTAAGTGGAGGCCTTATGTAAAGAGGACATACCATATTATAATGTACAACACAAAGGAAAAGTGATGTTAATTTTTATTTCCCCAATGGTTAAAATCCACGGTAAATTTTATGCATTGTATGCATGTATGTACCCACCAACCAAAACGACATGATCACGTTCCTGTATAAGGGAAAGAATATGGCAAGCTAGAAAAAAAAGCATTCCATTTCAAATATTTATAACAAACAAAGCAAATTTCATAAATCAACAATTAATTGTTCTTTCATTATTTGAGAACAGCTTGATAAAATGCTGATATAAGGCATAAGTATTCTTGGTTTCAACTTCACATTTCAGTAATTGTATGTATAGAACAGTAACAAAATAGTTTCTACAAGTCAGCAGAAAAGGACTAGTTTTGTACTTTGAAGTATTATCATAGAAGAAGGTCTCAGTACTTCATTGTTTCATAAACATGGCCTGCCCCCCCCCCCCCCAGAGAAAAACTGATTTTAAAAATTAAAAAAAGCACAAAGAACAAAATCAATTAAAAATGAGTTGAAAAAAACCCAATACACTCTGAAATTCATCACCAAGATTTACCAGAGCCCAACCTGGTCCCTGCAATCTTAGCAATAATATGTGAGGCATCGTAGTGAAATCAGGCGCTTGTCAAAATAATGAAATCGAACAAAAAAGCCATTTTTCCGCCAGTTTGGAAATACCTATCTAATTTTTGTTTTTTGGCCCAACACCTTTTTTATCTATATATAAACATATTTCCGTGTGAATATGGCTGAAAAACATTGGATAAACGCACAAAACATTTTCAGTTGCCAAGGACTCTCAAGCTATTGGAGTTACCAAACTGTGAAAGTTGTTTTCTCGCTAATTTTACCTCTTTCAATTGCAAATATCTCGACTTCAATTCAAATAGATGGGTATTTTTTTCATTGAAAGCAAGGCATATGAACAAGCTTTTAGAAGATACCAATAACTCCTTACGCCCCTAAACAGACGAGCCCCTGATTCAACCGCATCGTGACACATATGTGCGAGAAAACATATATGTTTAAGCTGCAAGAACTTCTTGATCAGGACCTAAGGTAAGAGAAGCATCCCTACGACAGGTGCCAGATCTGGTTTAACCCTCAGAAGTTGGCACATCCACCAACTAAACGTTGTATTATTGTTTTTTTCTTGCTTTCCAAACTGATCACAAGCTCTCCTTGCCTGTACTTTTCTGTACCATAAAACACTGTACCAAATCTTTGTTTCCTAGAACTTTCAAGGATAATTCAGGCCTGTAGCTGGTGCCTATCTTTTGTATGCTGAAAATGATAACGTTTACATATTTCGACCAAAACTTGCTGCAACAAAGCAGGAAATACACCTGCAACTAGTACGAATTAAGTCTAAGTGAGTAAAATTTAGTTTGAGAAACTCCCGAAACTAAACTGATACATAAAACTGTGCGGAACAAAATTTAAAGGTTGACTTGAGATAGACATGAGTCTTCACATCGAGAATGTCACAACGAGCTTTACTGGTTCAACTCAGTAAGAGTATTTTCTCATAACAGTAATTTCATTACCCAACTCCATCAAGAAGCTTCGAATGAAATAAACCTATGGAGTGTATACCCTATTTACATCATAGTCAAAGGCAAAAAGCATGTCTCTCTTTCCCCAGAGTGTTTTTGTATAGATGAAGGAGAGCTTATTCTCCTCTG
Organism: Aplysia californica; assembly: GCF_000002075.1. NCBI lineage: Eukaryota > Metazoa > Mollusca > Gastropoda > Aplysiida > Aplysiidae > Aplysia > Aplysia californica. Next base: position 117,140 of record NW_004797408.1, on the reverse strand, counting down.
CGGTGATGTTGAGACGGTCAAACAATTCAACGAGCGCAGACTGGTAGGCGACTTGGACAGTCAGCTCAGCATCGGCATTGGCTTTGGCCAAAATAACTCGACTTTTAGCTTCAGCAGCTTCAGTGACTTCTCTGGCTGCAAAAGAAACAACACATTAGGAATCAGCAGTTTTCATTTGATCAGAAGGATGAAGTTTTGTTAAGCAAGGGCTATATTTTCTTGTTTATAACACTTCGCTTTGGGAAGCGTGAGGCAGCATCTTCAACCCACAGAACAGCAGACTTTAAAAACATGATCATCTTTCCAACTACATCACAGGATCCTATGTTTTTTCAGAACTCACTTTCCACTTTCAAAGTCACGTTTCATTTCTTATATTTGAATATCAGATTCTTTTTTTACAATTCTCAACTGGAATTCAGTGGAAGAGATAGGTTGACAGGAAATATATTTTTAAAACACATTTAATTGACCCAAAACATTCTAAAACCCCTGCTTTTTTATGTGTTTGTACATGTGTCTGTGTGTGTGTGTGTGTGTGTGTGCGTACGTGTGTGTGTGTGTGTGTGTGTGTGTGTGTGTGTGTGTGTGTGTGTGTGTGAGTGTGAGAGTATGAGAGTAAGTGTGAATACATGGGCTCACAACTTACCTTGATTCAAAAGATTTTTCACTAATGCTTCAGTTTTCTTCTCTTCTACAGCTGTTTCTTGAAGATATAGCTCTCGTTCTACCTGTATCTGTAAATATACAATTTAAAAATAATTAATGTACAAATGTAATATACAAGTCTGATTGACTGTGAACAGCCATATGTCACTCCCAATACCCCAATTAACAAAACAATTAGATCTAAGACCATCAATGAGCTGCAAAAATAGTCAAACACAAAGCGCTCAGAAAGGTCCCTTTTTCATTATCAAGTTACTGGGTTTTTTTTGTCAAAGTTTGAAGAATACAAGACAGATCATTCATGTAATGTCATTGTAGCAGATGGAAAAGGCAAGTTTCTTCTATTCTTTTTATCACTTAAAAGAGTGACATTTCAGGTTAAGTGGTTAAACAGTGCCTGTGGTGTAACGGTAAGGAGCTTTACTGTCACACATGAAAGATGTGATTTCGAATCTTTCCTGAGAGAAAAAGATTTGTTATTTTTTTGAGTGTCTCTCTCTATCTGCTGCGACACCGAATCCCTCCCAGACAGGGTTGGTGTTAACAGACACGGTCGAAGCAGCTTGTCTCCTAAATTATCTAAATTGTGTTGATGGGGACAAAAAACACCTACTATTAAGGTAGCTATGAAATTGTGCATGTAGTGTAGTACACTGCTGTTGCAATCAATGCACTAAGGTGTTGAGCATTATTACATAAGTTCAAGTATATGGTTTCATCATAATCACACAAGCGAAATAATCTTTGGAATAACATGAAGGGGCTAACCCAGGATAGAGAAAGGAGGAAAGCATTTATTCGCCTATACCCCGATCAGGGATGAGAAAGGCAATGATGATGATGATGAAAGATAATCTAAATTTTATGTCAGTCCCCGCACATCATTTTTCAAAACTCTATTCTATTCTTAGATTTCTAGAGTTTTTTGCTACTTGTGTTGATGCTGTCATTAAAATGGTCATAAAATAAATTAAAATTGCCTGATTTTTAATTTAAAAATTAAAAAGTACAAAATGTTCAAACTTTCAACTTCTTTAGATATCTGTACTTTATTTTGAAGTTTCCAAACCCATCGTTGATAGTTCCACAAAATTGAAGAGAGATACAGTAGTCTCCGCCTAAACGCACGCCATACAAAAGCACGCTCCGCTCAAACTCACGCTATCGTCATCGGAAGGGATTTTTACTATATAATTTAGAGTCACTCCCTCTAAATGCACGCTTCGATCCGCGAAATATGCAAACAGGTAAAGCTTGACAAAGGAAAATTTTCACAACAACCTGCACAGCTTGCATAAGACAAGCCTAGAAAACTGAACATTTGGTTAAACTGCCCCTCACGCCGAACAAAGAGAGTGATGGACAGCGTTTTCACACCCAACTTTATTATTTCGTTTTAACGTTTATTAGAGAACATAAAAGACAATAAAGCAGTTTTTTTTTTTTAAAGGCACAATTTTTTAAATCAAAACAAAATATGAACCTAAGCAATTTCATTGACGCAAATATTTCCTCTCCATCCCTCCCTCTATCTCTCTCACACCCCTGCCCCCATCACTCCTTCTCTCTCCTTCCTCCATTTTTTGTCTACTCCCGCACCCCCCTCCCGTCTCTCTTTTCATCTCCATATTTCACCCCCCACTTCACTCACCTGAAGCACAACACTCCGTAGATACAAGTCCATGACCTCATCAGGGATGGACACCCGGCCCATCTGGAAATATCGCAGTTCCACGTGACGTCCCACATAGCACTGACCAACAGGCAGACAGTCTGGGGGGCCGCATGACGTGTTCTGGGCGGATGTGTGGTTGTTAGGGCACCTGGATGGGCAGCAGTCGCCTGGAAGCAGAAACATACTGTTTTTAAAAAAGCAAAACAAAACCCAAGAGTCATTTTTCAATAAGGTAGGGGAGAGTTAATAAGGTAGTGCTTGATGAAGCCCACGTGGGACGCTCAATGTAAAAAAACATTCAGGAAACGGCAAATGCAGTTTTTGGGACACATAAATAGACATAAGGGTCTTGAATATTTAGCTCTCACTGGCAAAATTGAGGGCAAGCGAGGAAGGGGAAGGCCCAGAACAACATACTTGGGGAACCTAAACAAATGAGTAACGGGGAAAGATCAGGGAAACGTGGCTTTTTTTAGAGCATCCAAGCAAAGGAATGAATGGAGAACCATGATCGCCGATGTCTGTCGCAGATTTGGCACTGGATGCTAATGATGAGAGGAGGGTTGGGAGACCTTTGAGAATACTTGAGGTGATGGGTGGCATGTGGAGCCTGGAGAAGAGTCACAGAGAACAATGTATAGAAAAATGGGAAGACAGGAAATACTATCAAGAGATTAGCTTGGGATATGGAAAGGAGGAAATGAATCAATTGTCCGTGGCCTGTACCCTGAAGCAGGGTAAGAAAGGTAGTGAAAATGATGGTGAGACAACAGGTTGGAATGGTTGTAAAAACTACCAGGCAGTTACTTTTAGTAAAAGTTATACGGCACTTGCAACACAATAAGGTCATATAAGTGCTGAAGATTTGGGGTGTTAGCAGAGAGTAACAAACACAAAAAAGAAGGGAGAGAGAGAGATAGAGACGATAGACTTCTTATAGGAAAGAAGGAGCAAACCACACCAGAGCACCCGCCAACCACCCACCCAAGTAGTTAGTTTTACAAAATGTAATCAAGCCATGTGAGAGGGTGTGTGTATGCTGGCTCAAGGTCTACTTACACGCATGTTGGCGGCATTATAATAATAATTCTGTTTGCAATATTCATTCGAATATGAGAGGCAGCGTGGTGAAATCAGGTGCTCGTCAAAATAATGAAACTGGAGAAACTGGGAGTTTTCTGTTAGTTTGGCAATTTTTATCGAATTTTTATTTTTTGGATCAACACCATTTTTATTCAATTAAGAACACATTTCTGTATGGATTTTACTGAAATAGTTTCCACGGACTGTCAAGCTATAGAAGTAACCAAACTTTGGCGGCCATTTTCTCAATAATTCTACCGCTGAAACCAGGCGACCCAACCTCCTTCAATCTCAAATATATCGTCTTCTTTTCAAGATAGATGTGTATTTTTTTCACTGATAGCAAGACAATTGAACAAGCTTTAAGATGACGGCAACAATTCCACATGTCCAAAAATTGACAAGCGCCTGATTTAATTGCGTCGTGACACATATATGTGTGGGACAGGCGTACATGTGAACATGTGTGAGACTTTGTGTGCAAACATGTCTGTATGAGCATGTGCCTATGTTGGTTGGTATGAGCAAATATGTGACCATATGACAGCTTGGGCATGAGAAAATGTGTGTGTGTGACTGGTTTAAGGTACCATATAACGCATTTTGAGAATTTAAGTATTATTCCACTTTCAGGAACAAAAATAATTTCTGAACAACTTGCTTTGTATATTTTTTAGAAAACAAATGATCACAGTGTTTTCTGATTTGTATGAAAATTTCACCTCAAATAAAAGATTAGGAACTTCATAACAATTTTTCAATGCATCAGAAATGTTGGTACTGGTGTTCACAGATTGTGAAAGAGAAAACAAATCCGAGAAGCAAGAGAGTCAAGTTACCTGACAGAACATAGCGCACCCTGCTCTCCAGTTCAGCCTCCACATGATGTCTTCTCAGCCTGTATTTATCCAAGGAGAAATTCACAGCCGTGTTTTTCACAGTGCTCTGGATCAACTGTTTCATAACCTCAGGGTACTGCAGATTGTACCTTTTGTACAAAACCACTATCTCTGTTGGCCTGTGGACATAATGGTTACTGTAATGACGAAATGACATAAAGTCAAAGTTGTGCCAAAATGCAACTAGCCTTTTATTTTATTTGGTAGTACTACATCTATTTTTTTGAAAAACCCAAACAAAAATGGGCTAGCAGTCACAAAAGAAACACGCAAGGCAAGTTTTATCATAATAAGGTGATAAGTAGTCCAGTTAATCAGTTGGGTTTTTTTCATTTGTTTCAGAAGCAGCAAAAATGAGATGAGCCATATATGTAGTGCAGTGAGGTAATGTAAAATCTCCCTCTCAGTTTGGGCTACACAAAATATTATCTGAAGGTGAGTGCATGAATTTTTATGCTTGTAAAACACGTACATCTTTTACACCCCCTTGACATGGTTTTTGAGGTATGCCAACAAAATGAGTTACTTAAAATTCTTGCAATCTCGGAATGGATAATATATTGACCAAAAATGGACACAGGGGCCAAATTTGTAGATTTTCAATTGATGCTTTTTTCTTCAAGTAAACATGTTTTTTTAAATTATTTCATATTTTTACACTGTATGGACTCTACCCATAAATTTAATGTAACTAGTTCCATATAGCTGAAAATCTTAAAAATAACTCATTCTGGAAGCGCGCCTCCCACTTAGATAATTAAGGAGGAGGGCTGCTTCCATCCTGCCTGTCAGGTGTCAGGGCCAACCTGGGCTTAGAGGAATACATCATCACCTTGATAGACAAAGACACTTGATGAAACAAGTTCCCCTCTTAAGAATCAAACTCAAGTCTCCTGTGCTGATCTGAATTTAGACTGTGTCAATAGTGCCAGCCCCATCGTGATAGAGAAACTTTTTCAGCTCCCTTCCATTCAGCCTTCAAACTTTCACATGTTGGTTTTTAGTTTTAGTAAGAGTTTTATGGTACTTGCAACACAATAAGGTTATTTATTAAGTTTCAACCATTAGAGCTTTACTAGAGAGTAACATAAAGTAAACAAAAAGGTGCTAGAGAGTATTATACAAAGAAAAGGGGAGAAATAAAGATGACAGATATTCAAAGAAAGAGCAAATCATGCTAGACCGCACTGCAAACCATCCAATAACACATGTTAGTAATGTTTGTTGCTAAACGTGTTACAGCAACATGAAACTAAAATGTTGTACATGAGAGTACACATTTTTCGACTGCATCCAAACAATTTAGACCACTTACGAGGTCTGTCAGGGCCAATCTGGACTGAGTAGGACACAGCATCAGAGCAGATAGAAAGAGATACTTGATAAAAAAAATGTCCCGACACAGGAATTGATCTCACGCCTTCTTCACACATGGCGCAGAAAACAAACCATTACAATACAGAGACCAGTCAGTTTGAACATAATCTGGGTAGCTACACATTGAGAAATCTGAGAATTTAAATTTTAAGGCTGTAGATATAAGAAAAATAAAATACGACAAACAAAGTAAAGAGAGAGTTCCACATGAAAGCAAATTTACAATATAAAGAGTAGCAAAATAATCTTAACTTTTCACCAGACAAAGGTCTGACATTAATTATGAACACATTCTACACGCATAAAACTCAAACATTTTTAAGGAATCATACTTGAGAAAATACTGCAGATAGAGATGAAGGGTGATGCCTAAAAAGTCTTTGTTCATGATTTTCAGCGTCATCTCAACGTGATGTGCAGAAGCCTTGAACTTTATCATCTCATCCCAAGGGGCCATGAGGTTGCAGCTGGGGCCATACAGTTGGCTGTAGTCAACCTTGCCGGTGAAACTATTCCGGTGCAGTGCATACTGGAGAAAGTTCATTGTAAATATTTTACACTTCCATCCATACAATTTACATCACAAAAATCTTCATTTTAGAAAGAGTTTACAGCTCTTGCAATACAATTAGGTCATTTAAGGGCCATAGATTAGAGGTGTTACAAGAAAGCAACAATCACAAAAAAGTTGGCAAGGAGGAGAGATAAAAACAACGAACGTTTGATAAGAAAGAAGGAGCAAACCACACTACAGCACTTGCCAACCATCCACATAAAATCTTCAATACCATACAAGTGGACAAAAAGACAATCTTCGTTGAAGATTGAAGATCGAGAACCCTTATGAGTCACCTTAGAAGTTCTGCATTTGGGTGTGGGAGGGAGCGGGTTGTTTTACTAGTGTTTTTTCAATGAGTGGTCAGGTGGAAGGAGAAGGGGGGTTGAGGGCTAGATGCTCAGATTATTCCTATCATTTTGTTTACCTCAGACACTGTAGGTACGTAGCTCTGGTACCTGGGAACCAAAAAACAGGTCAGTGAATCCAGTCCACTAAAATAGGCAAAACAATATCAACTGTCTTTTTAGCTTATAGCTTAGCAATCCCGAGGAAGTGTCCTTGAAGTTTGCCCAAATGTACTGTGAAGTCTCCAGTATCAAGAGTGACACAAAGGCTGAACTGGAAGCAAAAGGAGAAACTATTAACATTGATCGCAAGATGCATCGAAGTAACTACACAGCAATGAAAACAACATGCCAATGCCAGGATGGAATATGCTCACCCCTGATAATGGCAGAACTCAATGCTGCACTACAAGTTCTCAATAATACATCTGCAGGAGATGACGGAATCCACAATATGATGTTGACCCATCTTTCTGAAGCTGGCCTGAATTCTCTCTAGAATATCTATAGTAAAGTATGGAAAACTGCCCAATACCCAGCAGCCTGACGAAAAGGTACGATAATTCCTATCACATTAAATCCGGTAAAGAACCTGCCTAAATAACCTCTAACAGACCCATCCAACAAACAAGCTGAGTCGAGAAATTATACGAGAGATTAGTAAAAGTGAGAATAACGTTCTGGTGGGAAACCCAGCAAAAACTATGCAGCCGGTTTTCGACCACTGCATAGCACAGAGGATCAGATAGCCAGGACAACGCAACACATAGCCGATAACCTTCAGGACAACTTTGGACCAAGACGAAAAGCAAAGAGGACCATACTCTGTCTAACAGAATTTTCAAGAGTCTTTGGCAAAGTGTGGCATACTGGACTCCTCTAAGAAACAAACACCTTAGAAATGTCCACCTATCCACAACGACCGATCAAGGCCTATCTAGATGACAGAGGGTCCAGAGTTTGTTTTGAAGTAAAAGAAAGTCGCTACTATCGCCTCCTCGCTACGTCCCTCAGAGCGAAGTATTATCACCACTTCTGTTCCTCACGTACATCAACGACATCGTCTACCCGTAGGCACCAACACCAGCCTCTTCACAGACGACCTGGCAATATTGGCATCCCATGAAAATCTTGACACCGCCGCCATGATGGTTCAGGCTGGTCAGGAAAAGATCTGCGATTGGTCAAACCGATGGAAGATGGAAATTAAAGTGGCGAAATGCCAATACTCTTTCTTCACGATATGGAGCCGTGAAATATCCTGGCGTACACAGCTTACAATGGGAGACGAGGAGGTGCCCTATAACAAAACACCTACCTTACTTGGCGTGACCTTCGATTGCAAGTTAACATTTAAAGAACATATAATAAACAAATTAAAGAAAAAACTAGCCCCAAGAGTTAATCTCCTCCACAGGCCCTCCGGCACAGACTGGGGATGCAGCAAAGAAGAACTACGAGAGACTCAAATGCAATGCTGCTTACAAACAAAGCTGGCCTCATCCCACTTGAGGTTAAGTCTAATATTGCAACTGCAGTGGCATACGAGAGAGCAAGAAGAGTCCCAGAAGACAACCTGATCCACGCATCAGCTGAAAGAACATAAAAAAATACGATTAAAGTCCATCAACAGTTGGAGGGAAGTGGGCCGACAGAGCTCTTATAACGCGGGACTAGAACATCTAATCCAAGAGCCCTTATGGCCAGTGAGTACACCTCCCCCAAGGAAGACCCCCTGCAATCTCACAATCAACTTCAAACTTGCAGTGTCCACGACATAAACGGATCCACCTAATATCCAACGTGAAGCAGCTTTCAAGACCGTGTGTCGATTACCTACGTCCGATCTCGATATCTTCACTGATGGCCATGCCATAGACGGCTACAGGTTATGTAGAGGAGGATACCTGTGTCTAGACAAATCTTCTGGGGAGGAAACGCGTATCCGTGCCCGCAGGACTATACGGAAGCAGTTACCGAGCTGAAACTACCGTCCTGCTCTGCACACAGCAATGACTAAAAAAAACACGTTTTCAAAGAATTCACATCTTCACAGACTCCCAGCCAGTCACTTGTTCAACACCTACTTGTTCGGAGTGACTGCAATTCGAACTAAGATGGAGGACAATATGAAGACCATTATCTGACACTGCTGTGAAATCCACTGACACCTACACATACAATGAATACCGGGACATTGCGACATCTACGAGAACAACCGAGCAGACAACAAGGGAGGCCGCCTCGACCAGTCCAACAATCCAGTCGATCTCGCATCAGCAAGCTCGTGCATCTCGCGTTACATCATTGCACACATGTGGGAGAAAGCACGAGTGCACGACTCCGTCGGGGGAAAGGTGAAGCCACCACCGGAGAGGGACAAAGAGAGAGAGACCTAACCGTCAGACAGAGAAGAGTGTTATCGCAGCTAAGATGAAACGCAAAGAACTCCATCCTGCAGGCATACATCCATGCAATAGGCTCCGCTCCCAATGATTCCTGTCTGGCGTGTGGCACAAATCCTGATGACCCGCAGCACGTACTGTTTGAGTGCCCGCATGGGGAATGCACAGAGAGGCCCGCTTATGGAGAACAACGCAAGACCGGACCTGGATGTACTCTGGATGAGGCCACACGAGCGAGGTTGCCTCCTACTGTCTGCCTGCGGCAGACTGCCACCCTCCTAACAGAGGCCAGCCAGAGGAAGGAGGGAAGGAAGTGTCCTTCAGTGAGACAGGTAAAGCTTAGCTCAAAACAAAACGTTGCACAGCAGCAACATGATGTGATGAAGTCTTACTAGTAAACCTACAACTTACTGTCTGCTTTGAAAGACCGGGTGATAAGACTGCAGTAATGTATCCTACAACTTGAAATAAAAACAGGAGTTACTCATCTTTCTTGAGACAGTGACCATCAACATGGTAGTTTCATGTGCATTAGAGAGTCCTCGACAAGCTTAAATTATAAACATGACCATACAATGTACAACCTCCGAAGTGAAAATCAACCATTCTTTTCTTTTCTAAAACCACATTGACTTTCTCTCAAGTTTAATGTAAAAATCCCTTTGAGTCCCGAGAAGCACATTGATTATTTAGTGCAGGGTAAAAAGAAATATAGATACACAGAAAGAAAAGAGGGAGAGTAAAGAATAAAGACCACCAGTTGTGCCTTCAAACCACTTCCTTCAAAATCCTGCCTTCCTCACCTCATAATAGTCCACATAGACAAAACTGGCCGGGAAAAGAGATACAAACAGCAGTAAGGCTCCAATAGCAACAGTAAGCACGCACACCAGACATATCCTGGTCTTGGACCACTGAGACATGGGGCGCTGCTGGCATGACGGGGCAATGGAGCAGAGTCTGGAGGGAAACAAAAAAAAATAATACATAACCAGACCAAAATTAGACATTATGACTGTCTGGACCTCAAAATTTTTTTCAGCAGGCCAACTTGACTCAATTTAATTTGCGAACAATCAAATAATAGCAAAACTGAGACGACACTAAGGAGATAATGAACGATGTTTGTTTTGTTTGAATAAATAAAGAGAACCACATCAACACAATAACGGATATTCAGTGCACAGGAAGATTAGGACAGACAGACAAAATGACAGCGACAAAGAGAAAAAAAGATGAACCCACCAGAAAACTTGGCTGAAGTCTATTGTAGTTTTAGTAAAATAAACTACACATTTCTACTAAAACTAAGAAGGGAAACATAATCTACAGGAGAGTGAGAGAGGCGAGAGGAGGAGGAAGTATACAGATCGATTGAGAGAAAAACAAACTCTAGCCTAAGAATGATAGAGGAGACGATTAGTAATGAAACAAAGAGAAACAGTTTAAATACAGATAGAAGGAAGAAAGAAAAAAAAGAACAGTGAGGGAGATGGAAAATGGTGCAAGATTATAAGTTTCAATATGAGTGTGCGAAAGAAAGTTGGTTCTGTTCGCAACAGCACATTGCACAGTCCGGTTTGGGTCAACATGTCCACTAAAATGTTAAAATACAAAGTATTAAAATTTGGTGTAAATACATTTTTAATTAAAAATAATTCTTTTAAATAACATAAAAAACTTAATACTAATTATAGTTTTCCATAAAGGTAATGGGCCAATGGCCTTAATAAAATCCAGAATTCCGTTGGGATCAATGAGGGAAAACAGACCTTGCAATTTTTTGCAGATAAAAATAAAATATTTCCTTCGGGACTCTCCGAAGTCTAGACATTCTGTTAAAAGGTGTCCAAGTCAAGGGTAAAATCTGTGTCGCATCTGACACAAAACGGCTTCTCATGTCCCTGAAGAAAGTATTTATGTTATCTGTCAGGGCCTTGTGTCCGATTCGTAATCGAGTAAAAATGACTTCATCTCTTCTGGAGAGGCCCGAAGGTTTTCGTGGACCCAGTTTGGGCTTAAAATTGTGTAGTTTATTGTGGGTTTGATTCCTCCAATGAGTCTCCCACAGACTGGAGGTGTAGTTTTTTACTTTATTTTTACAGTCAGTCTGTGAGAGAGTGTTCGTCGCTGATCCCAATAGAAGGGACAAGGATTCCTTCACCAGGAGATCTACCTGCTCGTTTCCTCGGATGCCCAAATGGCTAAGTAGCCATGTGAGCGCAATAATTTTCGCAGTTTCAGTCAAGGCATGTATTTTTCGTTGTAACTTAACTATTTTTGGGAGTAGGAGTGTGTAGTTCGTAAGTGAGGTGATGCAAGACAGAGAGTCAGAAAGGATAAGGAAAGATTTGTTAGGAGAATTTTCTACCGAGTCCAGTGCCATGTCAATGGCAGTGGCCTTCGCAGAGAAAATGGAGGCTTCGAGACGGAAAATCCTCTGGTGTGTACTATTTGAGGATATAGGGCAGCGGCACCCACAGGGGAGTCCGATTTAGAGCCATCTGTGAAGAATAGCTCCGCACCAGGGTATTTTTCTATATGTTTTTTGTATTCTGTTTTAAGTGTTTTGGTACTTGCGCTTGCTTCGGTGAGTGTGGTCATCTGTAAGTCTATTTTTGCCTTGGTGAGGTGCCGCGGAGGGAGTTTGGGGAAAAGAAATTGTTGGATGTCTTGTTTGGAAAATTGTACATTTTTAAGGTCCTCAAGAACTCCGAGGCCGAAAGGTTTGATGAGTTTTTCGTTGTTTTGGAATTTGTTTATGGTGTCTGGGTTTGATCTGAACATACAGACGTGTGCTGGGTTCTCTGGAGTTGAGCTTTGTTTAACTGCATATTGTAGTGAGAGTTGTGTGTGTCTGAGTGTGAGTGATGGTATGTTTGCCTCTGCCTGGAGGCTCTCCACTGGAGAAGTGCGGAAAGTCCCCAGGGCGAGGTGGAGTCCTTGGTTTTGTACTGGAACTAACATCTTCAGAACGTGGGGTTTTTCCGATTCATGGACCTGACAGTTTCAAAGGAGGAGGGGACAGCATAAAGGAGGGTATGATGGGCATGTCTACTTATACACATAGATATATATGAGAGAGAGAGAGGGAGAGATAGAGAGAGAGAAAAAAAGAAAGAGCGAGAGAGAGAGAGAGAGTGAGTGAGAGAGACAGACAGACAGAGACAGACAGAGAGAGAGAGAGAGAGAGAGAGAGAGAGAGAG